>NW_010123098.1:1008-49054 GCF_000699245.1 Pterocles gutturalis
GCCTTTCCTCTCCACTATTGCATTTGCTGCAAACCAGAAATAAACAAGCTGGGTGAGCGAGGAGATGGCAACCTCCAGGCATCGCACTCGGCGCGTGAGCTCAGTGGAGCAGTTTGTGATGCAGTCTCTGTATCCTGGGGCTTTTCACACTCTCTTCAAAGCTTATTTTCTTTTTTATCAACAATTTATTTATAGTGAGAGGTGGTTCCTTTCAAGCACTTCTAACCGCCAGATTTCAGCGCTGTACAAAGCTAGTCTTTTGTCAATATTCCTGGTTTAGAGGGAAACTGAGGCACAGGGTTACAAAGCAGCTTCTTTATCTCATGCTCAGTTCTCAATCTCCTCTTCTCACTACTTGCCTGTCTTTGCACAACCCATCTCTCTAGGAATAACTCATGTTTCCCTGCTCAAGGTTTTGCCTTGGTCTCAATGCAGGGAGCCACACCAGACCAGCCAATATAAACTGGCTCTTGTTCTCGTTATATTTGAATCAAGCTTGTAAGAAGCAAGGCTTTCTGCGAGCGAGTGATGACACTTGGTCCCTTCCTGAGCTCTTGGCACCCAGGAGTGGCAGAAGGAAGGTGAACTGAGCACAGCCCAGCAGCAGCAAAGCAGCAGCAGATGCAGGTGTCTCCGTGCTCTGCCAGAAAATATGTCACTGAACGAGCAGCACTTAACCTCCTGCTAAACTGCTCATTATCATCACTATGGAAAATCAGGAATTTAACAAGAGGAGGATCTTTCAAACATTGGTTAAACATGCAAGTATTTAACTGTGCTTTGGATGGCTTCTTTTTTTTTCTTATTTAAAATGTCTGCTTGTTTGTTTGTTTGTTTACCCTCAAGTGTTTAATTTAAGGAAAATAGTTGCTCTCAAAGTCTTTTGAAGGCCTTTTTTTATTCCAGAGCAGAAGGCTTTACAGTTGTATTGCACCATCCTTCTCTGAAACCCATCTGGGGGTCAGGGGGTAACACTAGAAGCTGACTCAGAGACCGCTAAGTAAAGGAGCTGTAGGGGATACCTAATGACTTCTGCATTTCTCTCTTTTCATCCACGTGTGTAGGAAGACAAGTTCTGTGTTACAGTGAAAGAAAAACCATACGGGCTCCTGTGCATTGTAGGGTACTTAAAATATCTCCTTAAAATGTAGATTTTGACTTTCTGCCCAGCGCTGCCTTGAAAGTTTTGCCATTAAAACCTAATTGCTAAGTAAATGTTCACTCAGTATTTCTCAGTGGAGGACAGAGAGAAGGTGGTTCAGTGCTGAGCTTTAGTATCATTTTTGCTCTTGGTAATCTGTTCCTTTTATTTTTTATGTGACATTCTTTCGGTTGCAAGCTACTGATCTTCCATCTCGGAATGGATTGCATCTCTTTGAAGCCAAGAGGAGAGGATAAAATGTGTTAGGTTTCCAGGAGTTATTTACTGCTTCCCAATCAAAAGATGGATTTCCCTTCTCTAGGGTCGCTGGCACCATTTTTCCCTAAATATTCCTGACATGTCACAAATCACTGCTTGGTTACTGACTTGGAAACGGTCTCGTTTGTGCCTCTCCTGAAGCGATTGGGAATCTGGTGGCTATAATTACTTAAAGTTCCTGAAGTGTGCTCTTCAAGGGGAACTCTCACGTGTTTTTGTCTCCCTGCCTCATTCCATAACCAGTGTTGAATCCCTTCCCGATTGCTCCTTGCAAGACGTGTGAGTGAACAGAGCGATGCAAGCCACCAAAGGTACCCAGCACCACGGAAATCATTAAAGGGAAAAATAACGAATGAAGCTGTATTGTCTTTCCTGCTGAGGCGGAGCAGAGCCAGGGGGGGTCACTAACATCTCCCTCCCAGGGGCTGGGGGACAGACTTCGCTCCCACCTGAGAGATGAAAAACGAAGGCAAGGTTTTCTTTGTAAAAACAAGAAATAAAGAGGCGTTAGTTTTATTTCTTGCTTTGCCTGGGAAAGGAGCCTGTAGCTCCTGCGCCTTGCACAGTTCAGGTGCCCATGATCTGTAAGCACCAACTCATCTGTCAGAACTCACAATAACTATGAAGCTCTTTTGTATTTCACAGCAGATGCTTATCTCAGTGAAATGCATAATACTCCAAAGCTGCAAGATTTATTATTTGCTATTTATTTGATCTTATGGATAATTATTTAATTAAAGCAATTAGTACATCCTTTCAAAACCCAAAATCATTACTAAGCTGACATCCAGCAGGCAGTTACTCCAACCATAACACCTTCCGTTGCTCTTTGCTGGTGTCAGCCCAGTTCATGGCAGCTGCACCGTGCGGTGCATCTTCACTGCAGGACAACCTCAAAGCGTAGGGCTGGATTCTGGGACATCAAACGGATTCTGCGCTCTTTGTGGCATCCACATAACTACTGTCACTACAGGTACAGTCTGATCTGTTTGGCAGGAGGTCGGAAATGGATTTTAAAGTGGAAGACTTAAATATGTAGAACTCTTTCTGGTGTTTGCTAATAAATTCTAACTTTGAGTGATATTTTTGACTTTTTTTTTTTTTTTTCTGAGGGGAACTATTCAAGGCCATAGTAAATTCATCTGATTTATTTCATTCTACTCTTGAGAAAGTACTAATATATACATACACAGATATATATAGTTAGGCCAGAACCAAGACATGATGCTTTGAAAGGATGTTCTGTGATGGAAACCCATGTCGAGGATCCAGTGGGGATTACAGAAAAACGGCTTAGTCAGTTGAAAAACTTGTCAGCCAGAATGTAAATAAGCAGAGGGTCCATATCCACAGTCCTAGAGGGAGAAAAGGAAATTGAATTCATTTATGGCTTCACTCTTGAACCCTCCCACCGCACAGGAAGCAGTAGGCCATGTAAAACCTATAAATAGCTATCCCACTTCAGGTTCCCTCTCAGACAGAGAGCAAAAAAAAAAAGAAAAAATGCTCCCCAGGGAAAAACATGATCTTTTCTCCATGTTTGAGTTGTCATTTTTGACAGAAATGACACAAGCTAATTAAATTTTTGTTAATTTATTTTGTCTGATCCGACGACTGCCTGTCACACAAATCGCTCGGTGCGGCAGACTTTCCTGTGCTCTAGACTTCCCAGGTCCCTTCCCCTCTGCAGCGCCTGTAAGTTAACGCAGGCAGAGCAGACCTGTTCGAGCCAAGGGAACACGAAGAGCATTTCGGTTTGCTTCTCCCTCAGTGCTCCAGCTTTGTGTATCTGCTCCTAAAGGAACCCCAGGCTTATTCCAACTTTGAAATCTCTAGTGTGGGGGAATGACTGCTCTCTCCTGGTCAGCTGGCTATGTTAGAGATAAAATATGAAGATGCAGTGGGTAAAACACAAAATAAAATTCCATTCTGGAACTGTCCTGGCATTTGTGTTAAGCCTGGAAAAACTGAGCAGTCATAACTTTCGCTGGATTTTTCCCAACCTGTGAATCATTTTGAGATCCAAGAATTGTCTCATCTCACATCAGGAAAAAAATGGAGATTTGTGAAGTGGGTTATCACACAATAACGGCAGGAACACGCTGCAGTGCCTCATAGCTTGGTAACGGTCGGGACAGCAACCCCTCGATTGCACAATACCTGCTTTTGAGTCTGCCATGCAGAAGAGTGCTGGAGTCACTGAACTGTGATGCCGGTTTATTTCTGTCTTAGTTAAATATTTATGATTTGGGTAAAGCAGAGTCCCATTTCATTTCTGTTTAGATTTTAAGCTTCTCAGATGCCTTTTACAGTGCCCTGAACACTGACTGGTGTATGCCCCCGAAATACTCACAGTAAACTTTGATTTTTGTTCAGAATAACACTACATAACTATTTTGATAAAATACAAAAGGCTTGTTGTATTTTTTGCTTCTGACATGAAACTCAGGATCCAGAGTGTGTCTTTGGACACAAGGTGTTCAGCCCAACTGACCCAGAACATCCCCCCCACCTCAGTGTTAATGAAAGAGACGAAGGTGCCCAGCAAAGGGCATTTCCCCGATCAGCTCAGAGATCACCTTCCTGTTCTGTCCTGAGAACACACCGATGCTTTCTGCAGGGAGATCCATTCGGTCAAATGGTTTAATATTTATTAATATTATTAGGTGGTGTATTTCTAATTCCCTTGCTTGGGAAGGTGGGGAAATGATGAGCACAGCTCCTCAGCCATCCGGAGCAGCTGCTGCCTGCTTCGACACGCTTCCCTGTTCAGTTTGCATTCTCCTGGAACTCTGTAAGGGCAAAGCCAGCTCCAAAGAAAGCACTGTGAAGTCTGATTGTTCGGAGATAATCAGTTGAGGAAACAGGTAAAAGACAAACCCTGGAGGTATTTATTCTTTTTTTTTTTTTTTTTAACCTTTCTTCTGGAAGGGGTTTGCACTTTGCAGGCCTTTCACAGTTCAAAACACTTCTAATAAACATACACAAAAGACAGAGTGTGGATGGGTTTGGAGCTGGAGGTAATCAGATTAGAAATGAGATAAGCAATTAGCAGAACCGTTCAAAGTAGCAGCTGAAAGAAAAAAAAAAATGCGTCTTCATCACACACCCCCCAGACAGCAACCTGCGGATGTTCCCTTGCTGGGATTCAGTCTGTTTACATAAACACCCAACACTCATTCCTACAGGGTTTGGTGTTGTGTTATCTTGTTTAATGGGTAATTGCTGCATTAAGGGAGTTGCAGTTTTAAATTAAAGCTCTAATTCTTTTTGGCATTAAAATCCCAAAGTACGTGACTTTACACTCATAAAGCACTGGCAGTTCCAAGCCCATTTTTGTCGAACAGGAATGTACCCGTAGCACATTCTGCGCTTTACATCAACTCGCAGTGCTGCAGCCGAGGGCATGAAAACCAGCCCAAGATGGCAGGAGTGTTGAGTCACATCGGGGAAGAATGGTTTTCATAATAACTCAGCAAGCTGAATCAGGAGCAATGTCGTTCAAAACTCTCAAGTGTGTACACAGCAATTAACTCGGTGCTGCAAAGCTTCCTCACACATTTCATACCATTTGTATTATAGCAGCTGAAATTAAGGGACAAAATTGCTGGAGATCCTTGGGCACCTAGAGGTGAGGAGTTGTTCTTCGTGGCATTTGCAAAACTTTCCATGAAGGTTAGCTCACAGGAGTTAGGAACCTGATTCACTTTGTGGCTAAACACAAAGGTGTATTTATCTGCATTTTTAACATCTAAACGTCTATCAAAACATCATCTATGTTTTCTTTGAGACCTCTATCTTTTTATTTATTATATTTACTGAAAGCGCTTAAGGGAGAGCTGAAACCAGAATTTCCTTCTGCCAGGTGCTGTGAAAATAGAGAGGAAACTCTGTTCCCATTCTGAAGAGTTTATAACACAAGCTGATGAGTTAAAGTGTGGACACAGGTACTTTGATGGTGTGTTTTTCATCCCCATGAAGACACCTCAACACTCTCCTTGGAGAGAGCGGTGCTGCCTGTGCAGGGAAGGGGGAGATCACAAGCTACATGTTTCTTCGTACAGTATTTCTATCCTAAACAGGCTGATGAAGAACATGGGTGGATCTCTGAAGCACTAAAGTAATGCTAACCTTCTCCTTCAAACGTGCTGCAGTGGGAAATTGTACGTTACTAAGATGTCTTCAATAAACATTTAATCATATAATCCAGTCTATTAACATTATACATGCCCCAGAGAGGCAGGTATGCATTACAAACATATGTGATAAACATTTATAACCCAACATGCTTCTAGAGTATTAAGAAATTACCAAAAACAGTAAGAGGAGGGTTGTTGTAAAAGAACCAACTTCCAACTTGAAGCAGATGCCTTCAAATTACTGGATCCCTGTATTTGGAGGTGACGGTCTCTCGGCTGTGAGCAGTGGCTTTTTGATTTTGGCAGTGGCAAAACAGAGACTCAAATTGCAATAACCTTTGCCCATCTTATGTCTCATCATTCCCCGTAATTCTCTCTGTATTCATACTATATGATCTGCACAAACAGCACAAAAAAAGTTTTGTGTGTGAAAGTTTAGTTAGAATGTCAGCCTTTAAAATACCAGAGCAGTGAGCTGAGCTTCTCCTTGTGTTCACTCAGACGTGGTCCTGGTGCAGCACTAATGTGACTTGTGCTGTTTGCAGGGAGTCGGTGAAGCTGTGTGAGCAATGAAGCAAGAGCGAGCTGAAAATATTGTTGAACCATTGCTTTGCATCTTTCTGCCAACATTTGAGATGTTGACAAAAGATAATGTTGAAGTTTCAAAGCTGGGGAAAAAAAAAATCATGCAGCGTTTTTGTGATGTCAGAGGAAGAAGGAAGGCAGCTTGAAATGAAGGTCTGCTCTCAGGCTCTAATCTTGTAGACACCTACTTAACTTTAAGCCAATTAAATCAATGGACTACTTAACCTTTGCCTACAGGAGAAAGGATTTGCCAGCACAGTTTATATTAGTGCCCCAAACAAAATAAGCAATCCTCAAAAAAGCACTCTTCTTTCAGCAAAACTGCATCTGCCCTTAGTGTCACGAGTATAAAAATATGGCCATATACTGTTAAAGAAAAGCTTTCCTCTAAGTGACACCAGCAAAACAATTGTTTCTCTCAGAGTCAGCCCTATACACTTAAAACCAAGCAGCAAACAAAGCGTTTGCAGGATGCAGGCTTGATTTTACAGAGCAGGGCAGCTTGCACAGAACCAGCACTTGAGCCCGTTTGGCTCATGGCTCATATAAATCCACCGACATGGTTAATGAGCCAGGTTCCTGGAAGCACAGAGCAGTGGGAGAGTCCAGGGCTCCAGGTCTGACCTGGAGAGATTCCCCCAAGCCCCTCGGGGCTTCCAGCTTGGCCTCTACCCTGTGGCTGGTGCAGGTTTGTGAAATGTCTCCCAGGGGTGCTTATTCCTCTGCTAACAGAAAGGCTAAAGTCCCCGGAGAGGGCATATGAGAAAAGGATGGTATGCAAGACACTTCTGGCTATTTGCTTTTGTCAGTTTGTTAATACCTAAAAGTGCCTTCACATCACGCTGTGTGCATGGAGGTGGTGTTGTTCTGCAGAGCTAGTTAGAAAGAAATGTTGCGTGCTAACTTTAATGAAACCCAGGGCTCCACTGAAACAGCACCAATGGTCTAATAACACGTTACATCATTTGTCACTGGACACATTGAGAGTATGTCACTGGAAAACCTTTAAAAGCCGAGATGTAAGTGGTGTGGAGACAACCATGGCCTCAGCAGGGTAAAAAAGACAGTATCATTTATAAATGTTTTTATGTATAATATTTACGTTTGGAACATTTAAATGTAGAAAGGAAAAAGAAAGCCTACACTTAACATCTTCTGAGATGTTAACAACATCTGTCTAGATGTCAGCCCAAGGGTCTGACATTTTATGTGTAAAGGGGAGCATTTCAGTACTTCTTTTTTTTATTTTTCCTTTTTTCCCCCCAGATTAATTGTCCTGCACGTTGGTCCCATCACTCTTTGCTCTGGGCCATATGGTCATATGTCATTAACCCTGGAGACCAACAGCCTAAGAAAGTGGAACCATATGTTCTTAGCAAAGATAAATAGTAAATAGGGCTGCATGCAACGGGATCGTTGGTTTGTGAGGATGGGGCTTGTGTGTTGGGGTTTTTTTGTGAAAATGAACACAAATGCCTTTTGGTGGCAAGGCACATGGACGAACGCGCCCTGGTGTGCAAAACCGAGCAGCCTCCTTGCCCCCTGGCAAAGTACTCCTGCGTCTAAAGGAGGGCTTGCGGGGTCTGCGCCCCAGCTCTGCCTCCTGCTCCGAGGAAGGGGAGGGGGAGACGCTCTTTCATTGCCATGTTGAAATGACGCTGAGCTTTGCAGGCAAAGTTCTCCATCTTTCAGCACAGGGTCACTCCGAGCCACCACCAGCGGCAGTGGCCTCCCTGTCCATCTCTCCCCCATGCAGCTTGATCTCTATAAGCTAATTCTTCTAAATATCTTATTTCCTGTCAATTTAATGTGACAAAAAAGGTGTGTTTTTCCTCTGTGCCAACTCTTTTTTGGCTGTCATCGTTTTGAGCCAAATGAGAGATTTCCTTTTCATTCAAGGATACCATGGCAGCTCTTTCAGAGGAGAGTAATTCCATGGGACACAGAGGGGCAGGGAGTCAGTAGTTAGTTCATCTGTCTGTCACCCAGCGAAGTCACCCTGACACCTCAGTGTATCTAAGCAAAAATGGGAAAATATGCACAGACCCATGGCTGGCTGACCAGACAGGCTGAATTATTTCTTTCTTGCCAGGTGTCATTCTTATTTTCTGTCTGTTTGGCGGTAAAGCCTGAGCTCTCATTTCCAGACGAGAGCAATGTTATCTCATACTCAAAAGCTGTTGCATTTCAACAGTAGCACTGAAAGCCAGTGAATAATAAACGGATATATGTGCCAAGGAGATATTTTTATAACAAAACATCCACTTGTTTGGATTATTTATCATGAAACAATAATAACACCACCACCTGTAGAGAATTATATGGTGATGCAACACTGGAAAGAATTTGGGCTGGATACCATGCCTTGCAGATTTGCTCTCATCCCTTTGAACCTCATCGCAGACGTGTTACTAAATTTATCTGCTAAAGGAAGAAACTTTGTAGTCCCAAATATTCACCTCCTTTCCATGCACAAGCCCAAAAAAGGCCCAGAAACCTATATTTAGAGCAGGTCAGGAGGGAGAACGGGGTTGATAAGCTGATGTTTGAATAAAGGTGGTTTTGTCCTGCCCGAGATGCATTACATTCCTGAGAGCTCGGCGCAAGTACCGCACGGGCAGGCCACCGCAGCAGCCAGGCTCCCAAATCCCACCTTCTGTTTGTTTGTTGACTTTACATAAGCCAGATTAGCTCAGCCCAGAACAACACACGTTTGCGGTGAATATCTACAACGTGTTTGTTTGGATGAACAGTGAGGAAGAAAATAGCACACACAGCCACATCTGGTGCCAAGGACCTACAAAGAGGCACAGCCCACGGAGATCCCAACCTGGAAAGCTGCTAAGACAAGTTTTACGCAGGATCTCAGTATACAACACACACCATCACCTTTTCTAATCCTGTCTGGCCCCTAAAGGTCGGTGCTCTGTCCCAGCTGCTGGGTTTGACCGACTCATTCTGTCCTAGGTTGCCTTGCAGGTGGCCCTTGCTTGGTTTATTGCCTTGGGATGTGATTGCTCTGCTGCGTTTGTGATTCGATACAAATAAGATCTGCCCACAGATTTGCTACGGAAAAGACAAAATACATGGACTAGTTCGGCTCAGGCAAGGTAAAGAGTGCCTTTGTCTGACCCTTGAAGGGCATACGAGGTCCCGGTCTCCACTCTTGTCCTCCTGGTCTGTAGGTGCAGGGCTATCTGGGATAATGCCTGACATGTCAGCCCTTCCTCCAGCTGCTCTGCTTTCTGTGGGAAGCCAATCCACATTTATTTCTTTTCTTTGGATGTTTTCTGTTGCAGGCAGGCCTGAGAAGTCCACTCTCACAGTGCACATGCCTCTCGCAAGCCCCAAAAGTTTCCCCACCTTTGCGGTTGTCCCCGGCACGGCCAGGGATGCGTGCTATCATGCTTTGATAGAAATACCACATCTGGGAAGCTGTGGGGATCTGGGCTTATCAAGTTCCTCTGGGCATTCTGGGATATCCTCTGTCGACTTTGCCAGGCTACTAGTTGCTTCTCATAACACAGCTAATTTGATCATATTTAGCATGCATTCTTCACACATGATCTTATTACAATTCCAGTGCTCTTGCTTTTGCTTGTTCAGGCTGACCTTAGGCATCTCCTGCCATCCTCTGCCATGGTCAAGACCTCCCAGTGTGTTGCCTGGTGGCCCCCAAAGGAAGGTGTGAAGATTAACAGCCTAGAGGATGTATTTAATGAATGGCAACAAGGGATTAGTGACACAGTGTCACCTTTCATGGCCTCTTTAAGCAGGCGAGCTGACACCCGTTTATTTTTGTTTGCACTGTTGAGTAAACTCTGGAAACGGACTGGATTTACAGTCTCTGCTCCCCCGGCCAGGAGCCTCCTCCTGTCCACCAGCCTTTGCTGGGGGTGATGATAAAACTGGTAAGCTCTCTGCCACCTTTCTCACAGGGGAATCCTGGGCCTTAAAGTTTTGTGGTCTTCTTACTACTGAAGATGCAGGGGGAAGGGTTGTGCAGGGGGAGAGATGCTTCGAGCCTTCGGAAGGTCCGATTGACAGCTTTTGTTTCCAGCTCTCCACATCCATCAAAAGCCAGCCCCATATTCCCCGCTCCTGCCATGCCTCACAGCTCCCTGCCTCCGAATTGTCTTGGAAAGGAAAATTTTGGCAATGGACTCTAAGGTTACAGGATGCAAATGCAGAAGATCTTCTTACTACAGAGCTAACCGCTCTGCACTGGGCAGGAAGGTTGTCTGACCGCAGTGAGTTATATTTCTGTAGCTGCTTATCCTCGTGTCACTGATTGACATCTGGAGCCAAACCCCCCGGACAGCAGTGGGCTTCGGGGAAGCCTTCAGGGACCAACCTGATGACCGTGCTCCAGCAAAGTGTTCATGCACCTGCTTTATTTCAAGCATTTCCACAAGTCCTGTCAGCATCGCTGGGATTCTGAATGGGCTTCAAGCTTCGTGCATGTGCTCGGTGTCGGGCTGGACTGGGAAACGTGGTCATCAGAGCGTGGTGTTGGATAAGGCTACGCCACAACTGGCCTTGCAGTAAGTTCTGAGTGATTTCTACTGTCTCTGCCTTCAAATTATCCTTTATGCTAAGGAAATCCTAGTGCTCACAGTTTTTTTTCGTAGTGGTTGCCTTAAATTCTACTTTTCTTCATTTCACAGATGGTGGGTGAAGGGAAAGCCCCAGCTGGAGGTGGGAGGTTAAAGCTAGAGAGAATGTCTTGGACTCCGTGTACAGGGGTAATCTTTGCTACTGACAATAAATAATTACATTTTGTAGTGGTAGGGAAGCCATAAAGTTTATCTTTTCCAAGCAGCTTTCCATGGCAAATGTTGCAACTGTATCTGAAACGCGATGCAGAAATTAGTGTTTCCAAATCCGAGGCCAATCCAATGGCTTCAGTTTCCCTCTGGTGCGGGGAGTCTCCTGAGATCCTATCTCCCCTCGTGTCAAGGACAGCGGCTGATATGTTTCCTTTGCATAAATCCTGACTGAGCAGTATTTGAGAGAAGCGCCGGTCCGATTCAGCAGTGCTGGCTTTGATGCATTTTTAAATGTGTTTAAATTGTGCTCCTGAGCTTCGCTGGTTATTTGGATGCTGGAATTCATTGTAATGAATAGTTTGTAGTGCAGTGAAGGCCTGAAAGGAAAGCAAACAAACAAGAAGAATGCTTTTAAAGATTTTCATTCTATTTTTATGTATTTTATGCAAACTGCATCATAGATGGAGACATTGCAATTCTGACTAACAGCTTCTATTCACGGGTATCACTGGCGGAGGAAGCCGTGCATGGTTGAACCAGGTTAGCAATGCTGTGTCAGTCTGGAACAGCAGGTCCAGACTGAAGATGCATCACTGTCATCATGTGGTCCATAATCAGAGCAAGGGTGGGAGATGCAGGTTAGGGCTGAGGTTTGCCAGCAGGGATGTGTTCGGTTGGGAGATACACATCAGGCCAAATGCAAAGCAGGGGAGGTGGGGAAAGCTGCTCCGGGACTCGCTTTGCCTGGCTCAAGGCAATGCAATCTGCTCCATTGTCTTACAAATTAATTTCCCCTTCACTTCACAACTTTTTATCTTTTCTTTTTTTTTTTTTTTTAATCATGCTTGCTATTATTTTTAAAGCAATTAAAACATAGAAACAGAACCCAAGGAAACACCCACTGCATTCCTGGGATGATCTGTCTGTGCTCCCTGCATTCCACCCCAGGCACAGAGGTGGGAGGCAGCTGTGTGCTAACACCACTGCAACTCAATTCCCACAAGGGAAAAAAAGCATGGACCAAGTAGGATGATACAACCCAATTGCTTCCAATGAACACAAGGTCTGGAAAGAAGTCCCTCAGGGCCTTTTTCCTAGTGCTGCTTCAACAAGAGTGCACAAAATGCCTTCCACTAACCAGGACAAACCTATCTTGAAAAAAAAAAAAAAAGCCAATTAACATTGCACAGCCTCTGCACCCAGATTCCTGCCGGTTGGCATTTCTGTACCTTGGATGCTGTGTGTCTTTGCAGCTGGATTCCTGAGGCTTAACACCTTAATTCCTGAAATGAGCCCCAGTCCTAATTCCTGATTTTAGGAAAACAACATTCCTCCCATTGAATGAAAACATTTGTACACAGTTCATAAACCATCTTCCTGAGGGGTGGGAGGGGAGGGGGACTGGAAGAGGAAAGCCTGCAAACCCATGGCAGCGCAGCATAGAAGTGCATTGTCTGTGAGGCTCTGACGCTGCTGGCTATAGGAGCCAGCTGCTGTTTGGGTAAGTGCTCTGTTCAAATATTCAAATCCCCCGCTGGACAGGGCTGTGACCAAAACACTACGCAAATACTAATAAACACGTTGTGCAGAAGTCTCTGGATCAGGTCTTTCATTTCTCTCCATCAGTAACAGACCCAGATTCAGATCCAGCAGCCCGGCTCCTCCCAGCATCGCCATGGTCTGAGTCGGAGCGTGCGCCCGTTTTCTGACTGCGCCTGTCCTGGCACAGCTGAGACAGCTCCAGATCTTGGGTCAAACAACTCTTTTGTGAAGAGTAGAACAAACAAAAACTCGTTCTCCATCTGCTGTGGCAGAAGGATGTGCAAGTGGACATAGTTGCTCTATAGTTGCGGGGTTGCCTATATTCTTTCTTCCACCCGTGGTGGGTTGTGGTGTAGAGGAGCCCACGATGGGATCCAGCACCGTCACTCCTGTGTCACTCTGTCTCCTTCGTGAGCCTGTCTTAGCCAAGCTAAGCCCAGTGTTTCCCTCAGGGAGAACGGGGTCTCTCTCAATGACTGTTTTTGTAAGATCCATAGGAGCCACCACTATTTTGAGAGATCAGTTAAAGTGGCCAATGAATCCAAAAAGTAAGATTTTCTCAAGCGCGATGGGGACACATGCACATGTGTGTATGCGACAGTCACACTGAGGAGCGGCAGGGCCTGACGTGGAGATGCAGTTTCCATGGGTTTAGAGAAGGGCAGGGAAAACTGTTAAAAACATCGAGGTAAATGGTTATATTGTCAGCTGTTGGGCACCACAGCAAAGTTACCGGTTCTCTGTTACCTCCTGGCTCAGTCACAGACTGTATTATGGTTTTAAGAGGGGATCTTTCCATGGAGCTACTGGATGTGGTGGCTCTGAAAACCAACTCGTTGTATGTGGCGGCTCATGAAACGGTCATAGAGATGAAATGCAACTGGAGGGAAAAAGTAAAAGGGAAAAATAACCCAAGGAAAAGATCTGGACAGCTATTTTTGTATCAATTCTCATATCAAATGTTGGGGGAAACTTTTCTTACACCTTAGAAAGCGCAGTGACATGGTAGCTGAGATGGGTGATAAAATGCATTGAGTGATGGCTCACCCTTGCCTCAAGATATCTCTGCAGTGCACTGAGGGCTGTCATCAGCACTACTCTGTTTCTTTTTTTGTTTGTTTTTTATTCACTTGAGAAGAGTAGAAGAGATCATATTCAAAATTTTAATGTGAAAGTGCGTCAGGCCTGAGAAAGAGCCCGAGAGAAGCAGGAGTCAGCCCCGGTTCTTCTGCAAGCTGGATGCAAAGCTGGAGGCTGACAGCAGAAGGAGACAAACCTTTCGTACTGATTCTTGCTCATGGAAGCACACAGGCGTGGATTCATCCCACCTCAGCTACGAGCCTAGTTGCCATCAGCGCCAGGAGATGCACTGGGAGCGGTCTATCATGACACATTCGTTTTGAAAGGTGACGAGGAGGAATGCTGGCACAAATTAACTCGAAAGACAGTGGGAGCTCCAACACTCGGTGTCCTTACTGCAGGATCTGGTCTGGTTTTAAAAGATTTGCTCCAACAGAAATTCTTGGGCAAATTCTTTTGGCCCGTATTCCACAGGAGGTTTGCCTAGAGGGTTTGGATGGTTCCTCCTGCCTCTTATATCTCTATTCTAGGAAAATGTAGGTGAGAAGCAAGAGTGATAATGTTCCTACCTGCTTAGAGCTCGGTGTTGAGCTCTGCTTCCCTGCTAGAGCCCAGCATGTTAATGCACCTTGTCTCTCATGCCTGGAAGCTCATAATCCTCTCAACATCCTGCCAAGAACCTCATCCCAGTCATTCTGTCATAACAAACAGACCTCTTCCCCCATGGGCTGTGTAAGAGCAGCAAGAGTTGACAGAGAGGCTGACAAAAAGCAAGCAGAGGAGACGAAGTGAGCTCCAGTGGGTTCTAAGAAATATATATATTTTTTTTTTCTAGCACACGTAGCCTGTCAAGTTGCAGGATCCAGTCCATACAGTGAAATACAGAGTCCTGGAGGGGGGGAGGAAAAAAAAAGAGGAGAGAGGGAAAAATTTGATTCCGAATTGGAGGGATTAATGGTCAAAAGAATGTTCTTCTGGGAGTAATCTAAGTGTTATATTTACATTTGGCTTGGAATTATTTGCAGTGAGGAATTTCAAATGCAAATATTTTAAAAGCGTAACATGTAGAGAGACACTGTGGGCACTTCTGTTTTCTCTAAAAAAAAAGAAGAAAAAAATGGTTTTCTTGACTATTTTTTATTGGAATCTTAATGAGACCATAATTACAGCAGGAAAAAAAAGGAAAAAATGTAGCTCTTAAAGGTTTGCTGTTACTGTACATACGGGCCTTGGATTTAAAAATGAAAAAAAAAACCTAAATTTTTTAAAACTATTTATTTTCCAAAGTGGTGCATGGGAGGGAAAAAAATGACTTAGCTAAGTAAGTCTTGTCCATTTATGTGCTTAGTCTGTATTTTCTTTTTCTAAAAAAATATATATGAATAACTGTTGAAAGTAGGCATTTTCTGTTTGTCTTGGCTCTCTCCTTTATCTTGTTTTATTGTGTTACCCTTACAAGGGGTGCTTTAGGAACAGCAGATTTTTCTGGATTTCTTCTGAGTCGACAGCGAAGCGAGCACTCAGTGTCCTCAGGTTATTCTCTGTGTTTGTAGCTGCTCGTCCGTGAGACAATCAGTGGCTGAATGATGACAAGAGGACCTGACTTACACTTTTATTCCTGAATTTGCTCTCCCGCTCCGGGAGCAGCCCCATCCACCGACACTACACAGACTTTGTTCTCCTGGGACTTGCACGAGTGCCCTCTCGTACCTGAGCAGTGTAAGAGACCAGACCTGAGCCTGGCAGCTGAAATCAGCAGCAGGATCAGCACAGGCACAAATGTTTCATATCACACAGATCCTTTTGCGGTCACATCCATTCTATATATTCTATATTCCCTCAACTCATCTGCAGCTCCCTGAGCTGAGGGGTTTCTTTCCTTCGTGGGATGGTCACAATTTTCAATCACTTCTCATCGGCAGGATTTGATGCCTGTAGTTCTTCCGTAGGATATTTCAAGATCTCCAAATTTTTTTTCCTCTTTTTATTCACATTTATGAATCCTTTCTTCATTTTCTTTGCCTTTAATTTTTCTCAGGTTTTCCACATCTTTCTTTCACTTCCTTCCACCTTAATTTCTCTTGCTCCCTTCTCACAGATGCCACTTGAAGTGAGGAGCAAACATGTTAAAATAAAGTGCCTTTTTTTCCCAAGGAAGAAAGTGTCCATTTAATATCCCACATGCCCATCAAAGCCGATGGAGAGGCAAAGCATGACAGACGTATTCTGTGATTCAAACCTTCTAGGTATTGGCAGGACAATAAATCTTGTGTCTGATATAAGAGGACATCAGGAACCAGGGAAACTAACCTGAAGCTTTTGGAAAGGGTCCACTTAGCTGTCAGTCAGGAGGAGATAAACTTTACATGAAATAGGACCTTCGAAAGTCATTAGTTATCCACTTCTGCCAGAACCGCTGACGCGCAGCTCTGGAGGAAAGCAACGAGAGGCAGCCAAAGAGAACAGAAAACAAACGTGAATGGCAATATGTTTCTGAAGAAAGTGCCTAGTACAAATGTGGGAATGCTTCCTGGTCTCAGTTAAATAGGACTCAAAAAAACTCATGTACAAATAGTATTGATCCCCAGGAAAACTTTGTTGCCTGGAAGTCCTGAAAACAAGGAGATTAGATCATCTCCAGGCAGATGGACGTAGCTCTAAGCAAAGGGAAAACACAGCGAGTACCAGTTGTTCAGTAATCTGTTTAACCGACTGCAGGAAGATCTGTCGTCCAAGAGAAAAAGGAAAAAGGCGGCGGCGGGGGGGACTGTGGGGAGAGGACGTGGAGTGGTGATATCGCTATGTCAGTCGTGCATTTGGTATATATTAAATTAGCTACTGCCACCTCCCTCCTCCTGCTACTCTGCTCATACAAAATGTTCTTTAAAACCCTGTCCTTAAACCTTGCTGCCCTGGAAGATGCTCAGCTGGCTCCGCGCGCTGGCCGCCCGACAGCACTGTGCATGTGGAATCCGTCGGCCACAAAGTTGTCATGCTTTCGGCAGGGAAGGACACCCTCCCATGGACTGTTCTCCTTGCCTGGGCGTCGGGGAGCCAGTCCCCCACCCAGCAGAGGGGATGTGAAATGCAAGGCTGACGAGATGCCGGCGCATAAAACAACAGACGGAGTGAGTGGAGCTGCTTGCTTAACGTTTGCAGATCGCAGGGGAAGACCGGGAGAGTTACGCTGATTTACACCAGGTTCTGGCCCCAGATATTTTCCTTTGTTATAAATAACAAGCAGTAGTTAAAAGGTGACACAAAGGGCTCCTTAATCCTCGCAGCGTTCTTCCCATCCTGCCTGGATTCATTTGCTCCTGCGTTTCTCGTGATAACCACTCCAGGCAAAAGGCTTTATAATGCAGTCTATAAACTTCCAGCCCGTGGAGCTCTGCCAGTGCCAACCAATGACCCAGCAGGCAGCGAGCATGTGTGTCTGTGCTGACTCAGTGATCCAAGTCTGCTTTTCATTTCCTTTCTCTAGTTTTCCTCCATCCTGCAAGAAATAACTGTGAAGTAAATCAAATGGCCTATCTCCGTGGGCTGCCCCTTGGCTTGGCACAGGACAAACGGGGGGAAGAGGCTGCCAGCCCTGCGGCTGCCTGACAGAGTGGGTTCTGTTAGCACGGCGTAACTTACTGCAATAACAATCTGCTCCCAAAGCCGGCGGGTCCCTGCCTGCTATCGTTTCCACAATGGCAGCGAGAAGCTCCACAGTGGAGCCAAAATCAGGAATCACTGAGACTCGTGGAAATTTCTGGAGGCAAAAAAAGGGCTTGGGGTATTAGGGGAAGGCTACTTGTGTGTTTAGAGCAGATTTTTATTTTATCTTCAGCCTCTCTGGCCAGGAGAGGGGAAGGAGAAGGGAGCGATGCTGCAGAGGAGCACTCAGCAGATGGTGTGTGAGCACGAGGTGCGGGTGATTTGCTGGGTGGGTCTCTGAGTTAACACCCAGGCTGGAGATTCGGGCATCACATTGCTGGAGGTGCATGTGGACATCTGTGCTAACGGGGCTGCCGAGGAGCAGGGCAGCCTGGCTGAATTCCAGTTTTGGATTAATTACCTGAAACTCCCCTCGACGTTATGAGCTCAATCTGGTATTACCGACGTTTCCTTCCAAAACATTATTTCATGTTGCTGTGCCTTGCTGAACAGCCATCGCGCTCCATCTCAGAAGTGCTTCACCTGCACTGACGAGGAGCTCTCTAGGTGTACCCTGGAGGAGACCCGGTGGGCCAAACCCCACGGTCCACATTCAGCCGAAAGACCAGCTATTGTGACTCACACAACATTTGACCTGCTGTTCAGAAAGGATTTGAAATTTCCCAATGAAAGCCATTACAAAAATGCAAAACATCAAATAAGTGAACAGGCTCAGGAAATTCAATGGCCATGAAATAAAAGACACCAGCAGAGCGGCCTCGAATATTTGTGATTTCTTTTCCCTTTTGCTCTGAGTCTCTTTAGCTGCAGTCTGTTTCCCTGTCCAAGTGCTGCCCTAATTGTTGCAGAGACTTCAGGAAATGGCAAAGCCAGATCCTGAACTTACCCTTGTGTCTAATGTCATCAAGGGAAGTTCAATTATTACCACTAACACAACACATGTGTGTAATAGGCGCTTCGGCCGTCTATTCGTGACACGTGTCCTGGCAGAACAATACCCTGCCAGCCGCGCTGTAACACTATCCTCGGTTGCAGAGCTGGAAAATCCTCTCCAGTACAACAACTGCCATTACCTCAGGTCTACCAACTCCCTCGAGGGTCCTAAGGGCCCTTGGGTTGGTACTTGCTTCAGTTTACGTTACTTAGTTGAATTACACAGCGCAATGGGGGTGAGCTATCTTGTCAAAACCAATGCGGAGCCGTGGGAAGGACAGGAGTTTGTTTCAGAATTAGCTCATGCTGCTGAGCATTTCTAACCCGCTGACTCTCCGTTGGGTTGGCTTTTCCCCGTCCCTCTTATCACAGCATTTGCAAGTAAAAATACATCGGTAGAGGGATGTATGGAGGACATCTGTGGGCACACCTGTGGCCTGTGAACTTTTATCTCTAATGTTACGTTTCAGCAGATGTTTTACGCTTTGTTTTCAACAGCTCTTGCCCTGAATTTGTTATTGCCCCAAGTAGGTTCATTTTTAACAGCTGCCTGACAGGACAGGCTTTTATTCTTGACTAGCTTTGTTGCTTCTAATAGAAATACTCAGGAAAGCTCATCCTAAAGGGAGAATAGGAGGGAAAGAAATGGAAAAGCTTAGGATATATCAAGCTTTAAGATGTATTTACAGAAAGCTGAATTTACACTAATAGCAGAGGCTAAGTTCTCATCCTAATAGCACTCAACTGTGTCCTGAGTCTGTGCATGTTGGCAATTAACTTGTAGACAAGGTGCTGTTAGAGAAGGCTCAGCATCATTCCTTGGTTTGTCAGCGCTGTGGTGGATGGGTACCCCTGACTGTCTCTGTAACTCCAACTATTTACCCAAAAGTGAACAACAGCCACAGAAAACAGTATGGCAGAAATATGAATGCTAGAAATTTAAATTGGCTTTAATGATTGATCATGTTTTAGTATAAGGTAAACTTTCCAGGAAAAGTCTGGGTCCAGTGCCACTCCTAACCCCGAGTCCCTCTTTAAGAAGCAAGTAAAGATAGAAAGATATATATTCCTTTTCTGTATCTGTGTCTTTCCATGTGATTTCATTTTCTGCATCTCTTCCCACTGAAAACTAATGTCTGTCTTTTGTGGTGTTCTCCTGTGGAGAGGATGCCCTGATGATCTCAAGTGGAAAGAAGATGATGACGAATTGTTTGAATGATCCCCAGGGTTGTGAGAAAGATGACTGGAGAAGGGAGCTGCTCAGCCTCTGCTCTGATTGGGTTTGCTCTGTTTACAGTGTGATGCTCAAAGCTCTCACACTGTAATATCTCCCCAAGCCATAATATCTTTGTAATAATTTAATTTATAGCCCTGTTTGTTTTCATTTATGGTTTAACAGACCAGCTGGCAATTAGGCCCTAATTATGCTGTTATGCAAAGTAGCTCCATTTACTTTTATAACATCAGCTGCAGCATAAGCTGTATTTGTTTTTAATTGTGAAGTCAACCATGGCAACATACCATAATGATCCATGTGTCACAGCTGCGAATGCTGCTCAGCTTGGCTGAGGAAGGTGCAAAAGAGCTGGATCAGTTGCAACACTCGGATTCCCCGTTCGCATCAAGACAGGGAATTCTAACACGAATGCTTCGTATTGCCCTGGCTCCAGCACCAGTCTCTTGGTATTGCTGCTCCTCTTCCTTTTCCCTTTGTAATTTCTCAGCAGAAGAAACCCAACAGTGACATTCCAGGATACCACAAGGCTCTACCCGTTCCCTCGCTGTTCTGGCGAGCCATGCGGCTCACGCTCAGGGGTGTGCCGTTAGCAGCTTGTTGCAGTAATCATTTGGACATGTGCATAAGGAAACCTTCAGAAGGGTTGGAGATGAGCAGACACATCCTGCAAGTCATCTCTGGCTTCCAGACCACCAGGTATTCAGTCCTAAACTAGCGTACTACTGGAGGAAATGAATGCAGCCATATAGAACCCGTTGTAATTTGGGTGCTGGTCCTCATCCAGGAGGCTTTGCAGAGCACAGGAAAAGCCAATTGTTCCCGCAGCAGGAGAAGGCTGCACAAGACAATTCAGAAGATCTCTCTTCTTCCTTTATCCTCTGTCAGTCACATCTCCTCTTAGGATTCTACTTTTCCAGTTACCTTCAGTCCTAATTTCTCTCCTTTATTAGCTTTCATTTTGCTCTGGCTTTTGCCACATTCATATGATTCAAAGCTTTTTTTGCCCTTGTTTCCAGAAATCAAGTTTGAGAATTCCCTCAGGTCTCCTGCTGTAGGTGGTTGTTGTCTTCCCAGCTCTCCGCTTGCCAAAAGCACACACACACACACGGAAGACGACAGCTTAAGCTTTGTGATCACAAATGTTTCAGAGATAGGGTGTAACCTGCATATGACTCCAAACATTTAAATCTGCATTGGCCAGATTGGGTCTGCAAACAAGAATCATAATAAATCACAAGACGGAGGGGGTTGCAAATAACAGGAGAAACTACAAATGCCTTGCTTTTACATAGCTGTCTTCACCCATTGGACTTTTTCAGAGAACGACTTGTCTTATCTTACTAGACAGGGACCAAACGGACATGACTTCAGCTTTTGGCATAGCCACAGTCCTCTTGCGTGATCTCAGACAAGTTACTGGGCAGGCTGCTCTTGAAATCTGCTCCTGCAAAGTAGGGGTATGGTCTCTCCTTCCCCTTTCCCATCCTATCTGCTTGAATTATCCTGTCTTTGTGAAAAGGCGGTGTCTTCTAAGTGTCTGCACATCTGGTGCCTCTGAGCAGTAGCTGGTTTTGAAGGAAGGTGGCGCTTGCAGTTTCTGGGGTGTCTTCCCCTGCTCCAAAGTAGGTGGTAATTAAATCAGGTCATCTAATGTACTGCCTCAAGGTGCTGCTGCTGCTCAGGCTTCTGTTGGCTCTTCCCGAGGCCCCAAACAATACTAGGATATATTACTCCAGGATTGTTATTTATATCTAATGCATTGGGAAACTGATGTACACAGGTTCACTTGTTCCCTCCAACTGAGCATGTCAGTGGCACAGTTCAGGATGGAAGCGTGGTGTCCTGCCTCCTCCCCATCCCTCTATCTGCTGAGCAAGAAATGAGAGAGGAAGAACAAGGAGACTCCAACCTGAGAGCACAGAAGCAAATGAAAATAACCACTTTATGGAAAAACGAGTAAATATTTTTTTCAGAAATTGTTCTTAAAACAAAACCAAAAAGAAATCAAAGCCTTTAGAGTTTAGCGTTAGTGCTGGTTGCACGTCCTAGTGCTTTATTTTTGTTTGTTTGTTCACGACCAGCCTGTCAATCCCTAATGGAAATAACTGGAGACATGTGTGAATTAGCACACATGCACACAAAAATGCAGACAGCAAGAAGAAGTCATTCCACAGTCTAGCCTTGTTAAAGAATACAGTCAGTTTCCAGCGGCA
This sequence comes from Pterocles gutturalis, assembly GCF_000699245.1. NCBI lineage: Eukaryota > Metazoa > Chordata > Aves > Pterocliformes > Pteroclidae > Pterocles > Pterocles gutturalis. The sequence goes on from NW_010123098.1 coordinate 22,590, forward strand.
AACCTTCCCCCCTCAGTCTCTCTAGCCAGAGGAATTTCTTTCACCTCCTCAGAAGCTGCTTATTAAAGCTGGGCTAGTGCTGGTTCCCAGGTAATAGAACAGCAGCAAAGCTTAACAAATCTATATTTTTACTGCAGTAATTAAACTGTGCACTTGCTAATAAAAAGGTAACACTTTAAATTAAGGCCCCATTTCTAAATGCTGTATTAATATTTATGAAATGATTACTGCATACAGCCACATTCTTTAAGGACTTATTAGAACGCGTGTTATAAAACTCAATTGTAATAAACCCTTAATGGTTATGCTCTGGCGAGCTGCAGGTTTTTCAACCCTACAAGTGGTGTCTCCTTAAAATGGGAGGAAAACACTCTTCCCTCCCCTAAAGCCCCCCAAAGTTTTGTCTCTCTGTTACTGTTGGTCCTGCCCCACGTGCTTTTGCTCAACCATCTATAAGATGGGGTGGGATTTCTTTCCTGGGGTATCTCTCATGCTCTCCAGCCACTTTGGAAAGGTCTGGAGTCTCCTGTGAAATTGTAGGGATCAGATGACCTCCTAAATCGTACCTACCACCCCACACACGTATCTGGGCTACCACAGGGCTCCGAAGAGCAGTCGACATCTGTGTTTCTGCACCTGAACCTTGCCCTCAGCACCTGGGCTAAGCTGGGTAGCTGGGCTCCTTCCCCACTCAATGGAAGGAGGTAGAACTGCTGGTGATAATTTATCTCCTCTCCTCGAGGCATTTTGACATCTGTTTCAAAAATCCATGTGATCTGGCGCTTCACTGAGTTTGTAGCTTCAGGGAGCGCTTGCAGAGGGAGCAGGGTGAGGTCACTCACCAAAAAAATCAGACTCCCATCACCATGGTCACTTTAGGGGCCAGTAGATACAGAAGGCAGAGACCAGTCTTCTGGGGGCAACAGGGAAAGTATTTAAAATAGATTATTTTCTTCATGGAGGAATATATCACAGTGCCAAGATACTCTTGATGCTCATTTTTAGGCTTTTTTTTGATAAACTGGAGATCCAACTCTTCAACTCTTTTACCGTGAGCTCTGATTTTCAACTTGCAACTTTTGCACTGGAATCAGTACTTTGAATATTTCATCAAAATGCATTTTGCAAGGGGCTGTATTTAAGGTGATGATTTGCAGCAAAACTTCTTTATTTTGCTGCTTTATTTTTTTTCTTTTCTACTCTTGTAGTAGTTTGTGATGCAGCTTGCCTGATCATTGTATTCCTACCTCCTGCCTTTCCTTTCACTTCAGCTTCCTAGAAACTTGAGGTCCCAAACTTGCAAAGACTGAATGTCTATAAAATATTTTGCAACATGAATAGCTCAGTGTAAGCCAGTGGGACTTCTCATGCATAAAAATATTCCCATGCAGAAGTGTTTGACAGTTCAGAGCGTGATTAACCTCTTTAATTAAAGCATGCAAAAAAATTCCAGCACAGCTCACAGACAGCATAAAAACTGGGATAAACTCAGAGAGAGAAAAGCCATTTCTGTGAAGTAGTCCCTCAAAACAAAGGCAACCTCCACCCCAAACATACAACATCTTGAAGGGCCAAAATGCAAAGAGTTTGTGCTCAAACTGACCTAAGCTAAAGCTTAGACTTTATGCTCTAGTAACATAGCAACGTTTGTTATGTGTAATAACAGCATCCAAAATGACACAATAAAAAAAGAATTATCTGCGATTAGAAGTAAACTATTGAAATGTCTCCAGCTGAAGCCAAAATTTGGAAGGGGACAAGGGAGGGGGAAAGAGGAGTTTATTATTTCAGTAGCTGCAGTGAAAATCCCCTCTGGGTGCTCAGCAAACCACCCTCTGCTCTTTGAAACCATCCCCCTCATTGACATGGTAATGGTCTTTGTTGAATTCAAAGACGATTACATCAGAAATGTGTGGCCTCTTGTGGGTTTTCCAAGGCTTATAAAGCACACAAATTATATGAAAATATTGGGTTGAAAAATTAGTAAGCCATAGGAGTTTGTGTTGTTTTAGCCACGCTTTACTGCAGGGAAGGAAAACTGTGGCTCCTCCAGACCTTTGCCCAGTCTTTCAAAGCTACTTTCTTTATTATTTTTCTTTTCTGGTGGGCTCACTTCGGATATACAGCCTGTATTTTTAAAGGCCCTTTCACACTGGAGCAAACTTTTCAACATGCGATGTATAAAGACCAGAGACTGGTTCTCCTCTGAATGGCTCCAGTTCAGCCTCACTGTTTCTGCAGTAGCCAAGGAGAAAGTTCTGTCCCACCACATTTTGTCACATGGACTCTCCAAAGACATTGCTCTCTTTATGGCTTCTTGCATCCAGCTGACAACTGTGCATGTGAAATGGGAAATCATGGTTGGAAATTATTTTTTTAAAATATATTTAAGAAATACTGGGTTCATAGACTTAGTAGCACGACCTCAACAGACCCTAATTGTCTAACGGCTGGTGTTGGGGATCTGGGTTCAGGTCTCCTGCGTGCTCTTTTCTTGCTGTTAGGGTACATAGGTCCTCTCAGGATTGTTATTCATGAGTTATGTCACTGCTCTGAGCTTTTCCTTCTTTTTCATCTTCATGTGACTCATAATGAGGGGAAAAAACCTCGTTCTGCCATACCCATGCTGTTGTCACACTTGGATCTGCTCGGAGTGAAGGTGACTCTACCATGTCCCCAGTTGCTTGCTTGTTTTTTTTAATGTCATCTGAGGGCCAAATTTAAACCCCCCCAAAAGGAGTAAACAGAAGACAGAGGGGGAGGTTCCCATCACCAATTATAAAATATTTGAAAGAGCTATTGTGACTGCTGGGACATGCCTTTTTCACCCGCCAGTGCTCCTTCCATTGGGCTTCCTCCAGTCCAAGCTCCCCTTTCTGAGAACTCCGCCTGACCGAACATTCACTGCTAATTATATAATTCTGCAAAATGCCAGAATGCTCTGGAGGTCAGCTTCCAGGGGGGGGCTGATGTAACAGTGTTGATCCAGGTTATTGACATAGTTTATCAGGAGTTAATGAATGAGCTACAGCCTGACTCCTCCTGCGTTCAGAGAGGTTCCCATGGCATCAGGGAAATTGTCCCCACCACAGAAGCCAACAAATGAGGCTTGGGAAAAGGAAGGGCTGTGGGTAATGTGTATTTGAATGTGTTTGTCTAGAGTTGGGGAAGAGTGTGGGTTGTTTATGTGCTGGTTCCAGTGTGAAAGAACAAAATTGTCCACTCGGAGCAGGGAGGCTTGTTGATGTCTCCAGCAAGAGGTTGAGATTTTGGAGGATGTGTGGAAGGGGGAGAAGGTAGGAGAGAAAACACCTTCCCCTTCTGTCTCAGAGCATAAAGGATGCAGAGAAATAATAATGGCATGCAAGAGATGGGAAGAGACCAAGCCAGAATGCTCTTCAAAATGAAAAAAAAAGGATGGTCTGGAGATCATATTGTTAAGATCTGGAGGACCCCAAGTAGGTCAGTTGCTTTCTCTGCTGCAGCTTCCCACCGCCTGGTCAGGGAGGAGCGTTGGCTTTCAGCTGGATCTGCTCACAGACCTGGCCATGGTCCTGGGAGCGGCTGGGCTGATAGGAGGCAGCGGGACTTTGCAGCTGGAGTCAGAAGGCAGGGCTGGATCTCCCCTTTCAGCAGCAGTAGGCTTAGATCAGCTTAAGCCCAACCATGAAATCACATCCTATGACTGAATGGATGTACTCGTGGCAAGGACATTTTCCCAAAAGGCACAAGTATCATTTCCAAAGTACGTAAAGCAACTTAGGAGCTCAGGTTTTATCATCTTCCAGAGTAGCTGGAGTCACCAAACACCAAAATAATTTAGACCTTTGCACCTGAGGGGGACAGATGAGCTCTGCTGAGTTCAGCTGGAGCTGCTGACACAGGGACAGCCCCAGGCAACAGCAGCTGAAGGAGTATGTGCCTTCTCCTCACTTTCCAGTGGAGCACGTTCATGGGGACACCGATTTTCTATTGCAAACTTTTCTACAAAGTAGTGACCTGCAGACAAAACAGCAATGTTTAGATTTTCCTTCTATTGTTGAGAGAGGGGGAAGGCTGGACAGCACATGGCCACTGCAAAGCCCCCTCAGGCTGCAGTTTCCCTGCACCAAGGTTCAATGGCTGGACCAGCCTGACACACCCCTGCCACCTTTCTGCCCCGCAGACTGTCCCATCCCTCCTCCCCTCTTGTGCCAGCTTGGAGGTTGAGCCATGAGTTGGATCAGGAAAGAGATAGAGGGTTAGGAAGCCAGCCTACCAAAACCAACCAAAGAAAAGGTTCCTTGGGGTTTGTAGCCAGCTCCGAGCTCCCTGGTCCAGGCCAGGGACAGCCCCGTCACACCAGCACGGGAGGCCAGCCCCGCTGCTCAGCACTTTGCATCATGAACCCATCGCCTCCATGCTGCTCCGTTGCCAGATTGCTGTTAAGGAAAGCAGCGGTGCCAGGAATTAGCTATTCATATACGGTTTGTGTATAAACACGGCGTGTTCACCAGAGCACCCGCTACCGCAGACCTAATGGGACCTTTCTCTCTGCCCGCGTGTAAGGGGCAGATAAATTTAGAAGTGAGATAGTCTGTTTTGACTACCAATTAGGTGGGTCTGAAGACAGGAGGAGACGTAGGGGAGATGATTTTTCCCTCGGTGGCTGCTTGGCACTGTTACGCTAGCCTACGCACGCATGATTAATTGCCCCATCATTCAAGTAGCTCTTTTTATTCTGGCCACTCACAATATTATTATTATGAGCTACTGTTTTTCCAAAGCCAATTATTGTAGGATTAAAACACAGCATCTGCCCTTGTGTGTGTGTAAATGCATAAATAAGGAACCAGTAATCAAATAAAAGAAATAAATTTAACTTTTCTTTCCTTTTTTTTTCCCCTCTCTCTTTCCAGCCTTTCACATTCATCTATAAAAGCCCTTTGCAGGAAAAGGCTTGGATTTGAAAAAGCAATGGGAGAAAAGTTTGTAAGGGGAAAAATCAGTGGGACCCCTTAGAACAAACATGTGTAAAGGCTTTGTTTCAAAGTGGACGAATGCAAAAGCCTGTTGGGGATAATTTTTAGGCTTTGCCTATTTTTAAAGGGTTGAGGAGCAGAGGTAAAGTGAGAAAACAATTCTCCATAGGAAGCTGTAGCAGACTAAATGGAGCTTGTTGTTATTGGCAGAGGCATTGATGCTGAGGGCAGCAGCATCGTTACCGAAGCTGGAGGCAGTGGAGGTTTAAATAAATAAGGAGCGATCCATGAACCAAGATAAAATGTGATCTGGCTGTGCAGGGTCCTCCCGTTCTCTAAAGCAAGGAGGTTTGGCGGGGTGTGAGTAAAGGGAGATGAATGAGGGTTATCAGATAGGAGACTCGAGAGAAAGCAGAGAATTATTTATCCTGGTTGGGGCATTATGAATTAGTCACAGTCTTCACAAAGAATAAGGATTTTATCTGTTCATCTCTCCTGCACAGAGGCACACATACACATGGCCCCCAAAGACAGAATTGGAGAATGAGCGGATCAGGAAGCTATCGGAGTCTCGACTGCTCAGCGCCTCAATCTGAAGCTCCCCTTGTTGGGGGAAATCTTTCCATTTGGTTTCAGTGACTTAGGCTCAGGGAGAAAACCCAAAGCTTCCCACCTACTTTTTAGCAGCAAGCTCACAGAAAATTGATGGGGATTATTGCTGGCTAAGGCCAGCATTAACACAGGATTTGGCCCAACATCTCACATGCAGCTAAGTAATATTAGTAACAATAAAAAGCCCCATGAAATACCTGCAAAACCGGTAGCCTGCAAGACTGTGCACAAAGTCAAGTCTTGCCTGGCAATCTGTCGGGGAAGGACTTGAAGGAACATATTCCCTGATTCTAACCCTCACCCAAGCAGAGGTTGGAGATGTCAAGGCCGGGTGACAAGAGCTCACGCTGCCTCCATAACACAGCGAGGTCAGAACCAAGCCTTGCAAAGAAGCTTTTTTGCAGAGGGCTGCTTGCTTGGACCATCCTAGCGCTCTCAGGCAAAACTCACAGCGGGACCGCTAGGGACAAAATTCCCAGGAAAGCAAGAAAGCAAGGGCAGGAACAACCTGCAAGGAAGGACTTTATGGATCTTACTGACTTTTTTCATTGCTTACTGTTCTATGAGCATTATCTCATCTTTTCTTCTGGGCTTAACTAGCCCAGCTAAGAATCAGGAAATCTTGATGTTTTTCTGATTTCTAGTATTCAAGCCCAGTCTGAGCTTGGGCAGTGCTGTCAGAGACCCAGCGAGGCTGAGCAGTCGGGCCTCGCACCCCACCGGCACTGCTCCCTGCCCCTGCGCTGGCATGAAAACGCTGCACCAGTTCGATGGAAATATGGCCAGGCAAACATGGAGAAAATTTCCCCGTGATCACAATTTTCCCTGTTCTTAAGGAAAATACTGCTGCTTGATTAAGTGTCTGGTTTGTAGAGGTGGAGGTTAAGCAGGAAAAAATTGGGTTTGATGCATCAATCATAAATTTCATTTTGATGAGATATTTGCATCAATCTTGGGATTTAGAAATTTTAAAAGATGCCTTTTTTTTGTTTTGTTTTGTTTTGTTTTGTTTTTTTGGATTGGGGAGCATTGCATGAATTCTTTTTTCCTCGAGTAAAGAAATAAGAGTTAAGAAAATAGTTTCTTCCTCCAGTCATTTTGAAACAGTAAAAAGTAGAGATAAAATAGCAATGAACGGCAGTCCCTTCTCTTTTATCTTTTCCATTTTGGTGGGTTTTTTTGTTTTAGTTTGGGTTTTTTCAAGCTTTCTGGCAATACTTCAAGTAAAAACCAAAATGAAAATTTTAAGAGTTCTGTAGAAAAGTGAGAGCATCTGCTCAGCTCTTTCAGAAGAGTTCTTTTTCTCATGGATCTCTTTCCCAGGTCTCCCTTTGCTGCTCCACTGACAGCTTGTGACCGTTCAGCCGTACCAATGCTGTAGCAGAAACAAAACTCCCATCAGTGCCCAGCCTCCTCTGGAGCCCATTAACCACTCCGCTTCTCATATCTGCACCACACCTTGATGACCAGCCAAACCTGCCTTCCTTTTAACGCTGCACGGTGACACGGGGATTTCAGAGCTGCCGGTGAACCGTTGCATACTGGCGTTCAGCGCTCAGTGTCGGGGTTACACCGATGCCTAAGATAAATAAGCTGGTTACAGGTGAGCTGCATCCCAAAAATCTCCCAGAGCAGCCAAGAACCAGGCATGGTCCTGCGACCGAAAGCCAACAGGAACAGATCCATTTGTGGATGCCAAAAAAAGTGAACAATGTTCAGTGTCCTGAGAGCGTTGGAATAGGAGGGGGGCAGAGAGCTTTTCTCCTTCCCAAGGTTTTATGCGCAAATAAGCGCTGGGACTGTTAAAATCGGAGCTCTTTGCACCATAATAAGGGCAAAACCCACCACCACGCACCTGATTCCTGGAGCCAGAATCAGCAGAAGCCCGGGGATGTTTGAATACACAGGATCAAAGAATCAAGAGCCTGTTTGTAATTTCTCTATGTAAATAAGAGCAGCATTTGTGCACTCGGAGGCCAGATAAAGAAGCCTTGGTTTAGCAGTAAAGGAGAACTATTTTTACAGAAGCCAGTGAGAGAGGCTGGAGCCACCAATTTAGGATGGTTACAATGAACAAAAAAAGTCAAGCCTGGAACAGTTTATTTTAATTTAGGGCTTTTGGGGGCACAGTGATCTGGTGGGGTGGGAAGATATTATTTTTATGGTTTTAATCAGATGGACGGGATTTGTGGCCATTGCTAATTGAATGGAGAAAACTGAGAAAACTCTCTACTTTGCCTTGAAGTTCTCAATTTCTTTTCTCTGTGAGAGAAATTCTCTTTGTGTAAATTAGGGCTGGCAATGGTCTGGTGGTAGAAGCTGATCAGGACTTCCAGCAGAATGCTCAGCATATCTCAGTGCCTGGAACAGTCTGAGCAAAGTGTGTCCTGAGAGGGGAGGAGAAGCATTTAGCAATGCCCAGGACTTGGTCTTTCCATTTGAAACTCCTCTAAATACCAGATAATGAATCCTGTAATCCTAAACCCTCTCACACAGGACACCTCATTCCTCCCATTGCACTGACAGACATCTACAGATTTTATACGTGGTTTGAAATGTAGGAAAATGCAGCAGCAAAGTCACTAAAACCGTACATCTGAGCTGCACACTCAGCAAGATGTAAACTTACTTAAATACAGCCACTCCAGGTAGGCATGCAGACTTTTTCCCTGGGATTTTCACCGTTAACTACCCCACACACCAGAAAACAGAAGCCAGGACAAAATTTAAAAAAAAAAAAAAAAATTGCGCATGGGTGAGCTGAGGATGTTTCTTTCCTTGGTGGTTTGGGGTTTTTTTTGTGGCAGAGGGAATTCCAAACAAACCAGGTGATGAAGAACAGCCCCAAAGCTGCAATGTCTTGAGTCTGCTCAATGATGTCACCGAAAAAGCCATCAGGGTGTAAATATCCCACTGCACACCCCCCAGTCCCCATTAGGGCAAATGTGTCAGGCTCACGTAGGAGGCAGGACTGAACAGCACATTAGTTACGATCCAAAAACATGATCTACAAATATTTTCTATATCATAATTATCCAAAATGAGTGGAAATTTCTCCCCCCCCTTCCTCAAGTCCCAAAAACACAGCCCATTATGAACACAGAGCCACGCTGCCAACTCTACAGGAACATAAATATCATTTAAGTCTTTTTGTACTGTGTAGTAGCTGGAAAGTGGAAAAATGATTGAGGGACAAGTGGTTTTTAAAATCCCCCCGAGGCTTGTAACTTACCTGTTTATTTCAAGAAGAGCTGCAACTGCCAAAAGGAAAGCAGTTACTTGAGTTGCTATCATGTTATGTTTCCAGAGATTATTTCAAAATAAACACGGGTTGAATCTCTGCTTTTCTCTTTCACTCAACTCATACCCGCTGACTACATGACTGGGGGCACAGGGTACGCGGCACAGGCTCTCATCGGAATTCAGACACGGGCACGAGGCAGCGCTGGGTCACGCCACACCACAACCAGAGCCTGCAGCCTTCAGAGCCGGGACAAACCAAGGCGTTTCCCTTTGGCCTCAGGAGATGCTCAAAAATGAGAATACTTGGTGATGAGAAGAAGGCTGTGTTCAGAAAGCCAGTGGGGAACGACCACAGCATAAGTCAAGCTGTAGAAGACAGGACGAGGCAGTTAACCGCACCCATCATCATGACTTCAGCTCCTAGGTATAAATTAAAGTGATCTTCTTCTTGCTACATAAAACACCTCCACTGAAAGGGAAATTCTCAGGTCATTCATAATTGACTTTCAAAAATGGAAGGGAAAACTTGTACAGTCATCAGGGTAGACAAAAACTTATCTCACGCAGATAAAATAAAAGTGACCTTGGAAAGTGTATTGTAATTCTTTGATAGTCTTTGGGCAAAAAAAGAGAAGAGAAATAGCTTGATTTTCATGTTTCATGTTAATCTTCGTAGAATTCAGTGTTGGATGGTGAGAAATTTACACCAGGTTAAAAGAGGACAGGGATGACAGTTATTTAACAGCCAGCTCCTTTCCCTTTATTGGCGTTGGTGATCCTGATGGAGTTGTGCAACAACACACAGCGACGTTTATCAGCAATAATGGTTAACGACACAGAAGGTTGCAGACTGGGGATTGCAGGAAGAGTGTCTGAGACCTGATACCAAACCTGGCACCAAGCCAACTGCTAACACCCACCTTCAAAGAAAATCTATGGATTTATTACTGATCTATACTACCTGTACGAGTTCTATAATTCCCTATATGCTGACTCTGCGTCCTCATTCTATTTGCATTTGGATGCCACTCGTTGCTGTGTTATTGAGCTGTTTTTCCATGGTGTTGCCCAACATTTGAAGGGCAGACGTGTAACAGGGTAATGACCTTCCTGAGCACACTGCCATAGTCTGTGACAGCCGTGGAAAGTCTGGACCCATCGATAAGACATATAACCCAGCTGTGATAAGGGGTTTATGTGGAGCTTGGTGCAGCGAGGTAGACATAAAAGAATGAGGAAAAAAAAAAAAAAAGAAGCATCGTCTGATTGCACAGAACATGGTAAATTACTGGAATGATGCTTAATCTGGAATCCCAGATGGCCAAGGAATTGCCAAACGGAATACCAGGTGCCTACAGTGAGGAGCAAAGGCTCAGCAATGCTATCAACAGCCTTAGGGAATGGCTCCCTGAAAACTCCCTTTCCCCAGAAAATCCATGGGTAACTCCAAGATCTCCTGGTTTATTGTGGATGTTCTGCCTCCCGCGTGCAAAGACGTCTACCCACACAGCTCTCCTGCCCCTGACTCCCCGGTTCTGCCACGCCAGTGTCAGGCAGAGGAGGAATTACCCCTTGGTTTTGTGCACAGCCATGATAAAAGCATGATGGAGATGTGGTTCACTTAAAGCAAAGGAAAAACAACTACACTGAAATATGTCTCTACCCACTAGAGCTGCTATAAAGGTATACAAATCCTGAAACTTTTTGGGTACTTCTCACTCCCACACCAGAACCCTTCTGCCGTAGCCTGGCTGGACTGGCAGCTCTCTGGGAGCACATCGGAAAGCTGATGGTAATATAGGTAGAAAAAAGATTTTTAAATGGCAAAGAAAGAAAGATGGGCTTTTGGTACCCCTCTCCTTCCAGGAAGGGAGGTTCCTGGTGTGGGGTGGGCAGCAGCACCAGACGCGGTAGGTCCCAGTTCCATCCTCTGCTCAGCTACAAATTTTCCACGGGACTTGAGTAAAGTGACTCCGTCTCTCTGGTTTTCAGTTCATCCTCGCTACAGTGCAGGCAAAGCAGTTCACTTCATCACAGAGTTCACATGTGGAGAAATGCTTTAAAAGTTGCAAGGGTTTGTTTCAATTTTTTTTTTTTTCATAAAAACAAATATGTATTTTAGACCAGACTTGTTTGTAGCCACTGTCTGACTGGTATCCAGCACAGAATACATTTCTGCAAGTATTTGAGCAAATATAAAATGACATTTTTCAAATATAGTCTAGGTGCCAGGCACAAGTTACGAAATCTGTGTAATATGGATAATGATGACTGACACTGTAATTGCAGAAGATCCCTAGTTGTGAAAGAGATATTTGAGTTTTAACAAAGAAAACATGATACCAGGAAAACAAAACAGAAAAAACATTCAAATTTAGCCACTTTCTTCTTCCTGAAATTGCAGAATCTGGTGTTCCAGATAAGCTGCCACAGCATTAAGAAAGCAAAGAGCTAACTGGATGTTTGAAGGGTAATCATGTTTTCTTCCAGCCACACTTAACTCTATTGCCATTATAAACCATCACCTGCGAATCTCTAACACGTCCAAGTAACTTTCATCTGGCATCAACGGAAGCTGTAAAACAAGTTCATGCATAATTTGCAGAGCCCAGGTGTCTGCAATTTCCATTTACCCATCCACTCCAAATCCCCAGCCAGTTTCAACTGACTTGCTTCATACCTGCAGAGATGGCGGTAATGATATTCCATTTAATAATCTCGACATCTTTGTGCCAATTGAGTTAAAGACTCACCAGATTCTCATCTAATGAACAATACTAATGAATGATAAAAGATCATTAAGAAAACAGAGGCACCAAGGAGGGGAGTCTGGGGATACTTCGCAGTTCCCTCACACCCCAGCTGCTGGAGTCAACTGCATACAGAAGGGTCCAAGCATTCACTGAAAGTAAGGTAGGAGATGTTTCAAACTATCTTCACATTAACCTTGAAAGGTTGAAGAGAAAGTATTATCCCAGAGACAGATGAGTCAGGCACCATATAAAAAAAAACCTAAAAGATTCTCATTATTTAACTCAGGTTGTCCCATGACTCTTGTAGCTGCTTTGCAGCTCCCCAGTGCCCAGGGTTATCGATATTGCTGAAAATTCCTCTGAAGATTACCGTGTGAGGTTCAGCCTGGTTCCTTTTGGGATCACAGACTCATCCCGTTTGTTTATCAGCGATCCCCATCAGTCTGTACGGCCAATCTCAGCCCAGGCTGGTTCTAAATGAGTCGCAGAAACCAGCTGATCCCCAAGCTTCTGGGTCAAACCTACTCTTTTACATGCTACGGGGAAAGCTTGTGCTGTCATTTAACTTTGGTCCTAACACTCGCTACAAAGGGTTTGGAAGATCCACACCTCTCTAACTCGTGTATAACCAGATAGCAGAATTCATGGCAGTCAAGCTGCTTTGGTGGTTAGATCGGTGCCGTAGCCTGGTGAGCTCCGTTGCTCTCTTCTGCATCCAAAAGACCCTGGAAGCCTGAAGCCTCTTTTTTATGGCTAAAAATAATATTTCGGCCTCCAGACTTTTCTCCAAGCACATCACTCTCTTGGGTTGTCCTGGATGTGCCACTGAGCTGGAGTTTGCATTAAACTGTGTTTTTCAAAGCAGTGGAAATTTTGTTTTGGAAACACTGCCGAGAGTGCAAACAGGAAGCAGGAAGGACTTTTTCAGAAACGCAAGAATCTGAAGGGAGGGCAGTTTCCATTTTTTTGGATCCAGCCCATGAATTAGTTTTGCAACAACAGCAAGATATGAGTGGTGAGGTCAAGAGAAAAGCAAACATGTAGCAGCCACAGAGAGTGACTTTCAAAATCGCCTGTTGGAACTCTGAGTCATTTAATGTGCTACATGCAGCCAGGATGCCTAGAAAAATAAAGAAGGATGCTGAACAGTCCCTGCAGTGCAGCTGTGTTATTGACAGATGGGATTAAGTGGTAGGAGTGCTCAAAGTGGAATATTTTTTTAATAAGCATATTGCCTTTGTTTATTGTAATTTTGATTTTTAGTTATTTCTGTTAAGGCATTTGGGGACCTCTTACCCTAGAGCATACAAATGAGTGTTTGTTATTGTTTCTGCTATTGCTGTTATTTGATTTTGGCATGTTGCTGTGATTCAGCAGTGCCCTTGTGAGACTGCAATGTGACGTCCTGCAGCAGTGTGTTGAAATTGCCGCTGTGCTGGTGGATCTACCTGAACTTTGGGTTTCTCGGTGAAAGCCTGACTCTGCAGAGCCCTCCACTGAAAAAATGACCAGATCGTGTGTGTGTAGGTGTGTGCTCGTGCACGTACTCTTTTATCCCTGCAGTAATTTCCAGGCTCTTGGATTTTATATTCAGCAATGCTACTGGGGGACTTTAACAGAATAAAGAAATGTCTTTCTTCAGACTGGACTTGGAATTAAAGAAACCTTGAGGGGAAAAAGTGATTAGAAGGTAAACAAGAAACTTCCCCATCTCTTCCAATCTTGTTTGTCTTCTTACTCAACAACTGCACCAAAACATTCCCTTGACCAGGTTTTCATAGCTGATAGATTAGAATATTATCACACACGATTTGGTGGGATTGCATAACTTTCAGAGGTGTAGCTGAGCCTTGGCCCTGCCGATTGGCCCAGGGCCCTCTTACCATCGCCAGCCGCCCATCAATCATCGCCAGCCACCAGTATTTGCCTTTCAGGGATGCCGGAAGAATGGCAGAGAGATTAACAGAGGCACTCCTTGGTTTTTTCAGAGTCAGTCAAATCCTTTCCCTTTCTGCCAGTCCTTTGTGATTGGCAAATTGCAGCATGAGCTTATCAAACACTGATAAACAATAGAGGACTTCCGCACTGGGGAAAAAAAATACAATAACAGGATTAGACAGGCCGTTGCATTCCAGGGCTGGTTTTATTCTTTACAGGGAACACAGGTCTATGTACCTTCAGGGACTTCTCCAGGAGAATTGAGGGAGCGCAGCTGGTGGACTTTAGATGGAGATCCATACGGGGGTGTGACCCAATAGAAAGTGTCACCCTGATGGCCAGGGGAGCCCATAGCCATGGTCTCCTCATGTTGTGATGTGATGCAGAAGACTGTGTACTGCATCGCATCCAGCAGCAGTGATGGCAGGGAGGAAGGGGCTTTTTCACCCTTCTATTCCATTAACTGATTCAATACAAGATTTTTTCCCAGCACAGACACTTTACCAAGGCTCCTGAAAAGATGCAATAATGTTTTTTATCCTGTTCATAACATACCTTGAGACGGGCTCATTTTTTAGTCCTGACAAGGCTTCTCTGTCATATTCCCAGGTTCCATTTACTCTAGGGTCAGTCAAACCTTTCCTCTAGAGAAGATGAGGATTTGAGGATGCTCCAGTGACGTTAGAACAGGCCTGTGGGGCTGTACCCTCAGAAGACCTGTCTCTTTGCTCAGACTGTGAGGATTTTAATTTGCTTTGCTTCCCGGTGGGATATGAAGCATGAAGGGTTTTATCTACCTGCTTGATATTCCATGACAAGCAGCAAGACATAAATCTGTTACTGTCCAGACTAGAAGCAGGTAAATTCTAGCTGCCTGGATGTACCCATCACTGGTCCCTGCACACCTGAGTCTGCAGCATCATTCTCTTGCAGAACCAGCAGCTCCCCTCTCAGTCCCCAGCTCTTCTGCTTCCTTCCCTGGCCCGAGGCTCAGCTCTCAGACCGTGGCATGCATTGGTCGTGTTGCTGCAGCAGCGAGGAAGTTTCTTGAACATTTCTCAGTGTATTTCAAACTGTGAGACTGTTCTTGGCTTCTGCTGCCTCTCCCAGGCCCAAACAAAATGTTTCTCAATGGTAAGCTGTCATTAGAGTTCAGAGAAGCAGAGAAAGCAGATCTGGTTTCATATCTAATTTGCTGTAAAATGAGAGGCAGGGAAGAGAGGAGTCCTTTTTAATTAGAAAAAGGGTTGCAGAGATACTTTAGCCAGCACAGTGTTTCTCTCCAGTGCAAGAGCTTTCATGCGTATAACCCAGCCCTCGCTGTTCCAAAGAATGAAACATTATAAATATTGCTCTCTGGTCTGTCTTTATTCCTATTTCTCTTCCGAGTACTTTGGATCACTGCCGTCCTCCCCATCGCCTGACAAGTGAACACTGAAGGCAAAGAGGAGCAGAGGGCCAGAGCCTCTCAGTCTGTCAGGTGCCAGTTGTAGGCAGAGGACGGAGGGGCGGCTGGTTCCCAGTGCCATCATCCTTTGCAGCGTGTGTTCCCATGTCATACAACAAGCCTATGAAGGCATGGGCTCCTTTTTCCCCAAATCAGCTTGGAACCATGTCTACCTCTTACAAAATGTTGATGAAAGCAAAGCAGCAGCCCATGGATATTTCTGAGCATGAAAAGGCAAAATATAAAAAAAGCCAAAAAGAGTTCAGCATAGGAGAGAATGCTCTTTAGGGATTGATGCAGGCTTGCACGCCTCTCTCATCAGGACACTGAGCACCCAGTTTTGGTATCTGAGGCACATCCTATCCCATCTATCACTGAAGAGCAGAAAAAAGGCAGAAAAAAGCAGCCAGGTTGCCAGGGCCAGAGGTGTCTGCAGGCCGTTTTCCATGCAAACACTGAAATGTCGCAGGCGGAGTAACCCCGCTTCTTCCGAGCGAGGCCAGCCTGTGGCGGTGCCAGAGCAGGCAAACCATGGCCACCTGGGTCTTGTGTTGTGACATCCATGTGTCTTCAACTATGCCTGCACTTAAGGGTCTGTCCATGGAAAAACAAACTAATAAAATGTAGATTTGCAAGAAATTAGAACTTTTAAACCAGGCTACTTTTTCTTCCCACAAAACTGGGTCTCAATTAATGGAAATATTTATTTGGGTGACTTGCAGATTATGTCTCCGGCCAATTAGCTCCATCTCAATGTTCTATTTCTTGCCTTTGAATCAATAAACAGTTCAAGATTTCCTGGAGTCAGAAAATGAACGTCAGTGCCAAGAACTGTGGGTGTATTAAAACCATACCTACAACAATAGCCTCAACAAGGGAGCTCTGCTAATCACTCCCTTGTTTGGCTGGGTGTCTGACAGAGGAGCTAGAAAGCTGAAAGTATATAACACCCCCAATGGAGGAAACCACAGCTTACAGAACCCATGAAAAACATTTACTAACCTCCAGGTACCCTTTGTTCTCTATCCCTCCTGACAAGCACTTTTCTGCAGCACTACATACCTTAGATGCCTTTACAATAAGATTTGATTGTGGGGCTTATAAGGTGGATGGAGATGAGTGAGTCATTATCTGCCATTTATCTTTCATTTAATGAAACGCAAAAAAAAAAAAAAAATCACAAGAAAACAGGACGTGGCGTTCCTTTCTATAATTTGTCCAAATTATTTCAGGTTGGTTTAAAAACTGAACAAATCAGACCAAAACTCATGTGTGTCCGTGTGTGCCTGTGCACACAAGCACGTGCAGGACTCTGTATGTGTTGTGCATGGGAGGAAGGAAGGAAAACCACCCCACATCCAACAGTTTGTGCTGGAGAGTGCTGCAAGGGCAGCACCTGTGCCCTGTGCAAGGGCGCATACCTAAGCTGGGAGGTCTTCTGCATCAAAAATGAGGAACAGCAAAAAAAAAAAAAAAAAAAAAAAAAAAAAAAAAGGTGAACCTCCCCCCACGCCAAAAAAAAAAAAAAAAAAAAAAAAAAAAAAAAAAAAAAAGAGGTGTCCCTCTCTCCATGCCGCCAGACCCAGCTCCCCGGCAGACCCGGCCGTGAAGCTGTTCCAATCTGGAAGCTTTATGGCTCTGTGAACATGGCACCTCTCCACGGGACTTATTAGTTTGGGCGAGGTGCCATGTTAATGCAGCTCGAAGGCAGCTCGACTGGAGCTGGCTTGTATCCGGCCAGCCTGGAGAGCATGTAGGCATGCCACTTCACTCGGCATTGTTACATCCATTACCACCCAGGCTGATAGAGTCTGAGCCTTACTTACACCGTGGAGTGTTCTACACCTCGTTCAGACAGCTTGACTGGGAGGCTAGTCCCTGCAGGTCAGTGGGCTGTTGGGAACATCAGGGTGATCCAAAAGCAAGGTGGGTTTGGAGACTGCGTTCTCCTTTATCTTTAGAAAAGGTTTCTCCAAAAAGCCCTATGCTGACATGCTTAGCCAAGGCATCTCATTCCTCCAGGTCTGCTTAAGTGAAAACCAGCAGCAGGCATGGTGGGCAGCTCAGAGGGTTGGTGCTAATGGCATTTGGGTTGGGATATGATGCCTGCAACAGATCAGGAGTCCAGGATCTCAGCGCACCAGACTGAGAGTGAACAGAAACACTGCAGGTGAAGATGAATGTGTATTAGCTGAGCTGTACAGATCTTCGTGTTGCAAGAGGAGAGAGCTTCTGCAAGTCAGGAATAGGTGCGTTGGTGAGGTCTAGTTGAGAGTCAAAATATGAAATAAGAGGTTCTCTTGCAAGGTTGGACTAAGAGAAATCCAGGTGAACCTAAAAAACACACAGCAGGGGAACAGTAGAGTTTGGCAACAGAGGAGTTAAGATGTACCACAACAAGTTACCCTGTCGCTGACTCCAGGCTGTCCTGCTTTATCATGCCGAGGAAAACAATATCCTTTAAAAATGCCATCAACCAGAGCAGAAGAGTCAGTGTTGCATGGTCCTTCCATTCCCAAGCGTGTGCTGCTGGCTCTTGGCCTCAGCAGAGGCATTTCCGCACACACTAAGGTCAGCGTGGGTCATCTTCTACTTACCGCTGCCTCTAGCACCTCCCCCCCTCTCCGTGACCTGAGCGGAACCGTGTCCACGGCCAGCTCCATCACTGGCTGTTGCCAAGCCCGTCCAGCATCCGTCTTTGCCATGATCCTGCGTTGCAGCCATGTTGCTGGCCGCCAAGAGGAGAAACCCAAGATGGAGAAAAGGCAGGTGATGGATGTGTTGGGACCTGGCGCGTCAGTGGTATGCTGACTTGGCAGTGCTGCGATGGTAGCGGTCAGGATAGCCAGGGCTCTGATTTCAGCCGTGCCAGCTGCCTTTTTCAAGGCATAAATCACTACCGTGTGCCCTATAGAAATTGCTGTCAGTCACAGGAGATTTTGCAATTCTCAAAATTACTCTATTTTAAATTCTTTGGGGGTTTTGCTTTGTTTTTTTCACTGGGAGTTGAAACTGAACTCAGTTCTGTAAACGAAGCTGGTTTTTATTTCTTCCCCTATGACAGCTATACAGCCTCAGGTCATGATCACATCAAATCATCCAAGTTAAGCAATGTATGAGCTGGTCAGTGCTTGGGTGGGTGGCCTCCAGCTAGAATCCAGATGGTGGTAAGGATTAAATCATCCCTGGGAAACAGCACCAAATTCATGTTCTCTTCTGGCATGATGGGACTGACAGTTGCAGCCTTCAGACACGATACTGGGCTCGTGCTCTGATTGCTCCCAGCCCTGGGAAATCCCATTATGCTCCTCACAAGCCCAGTGTGGGTCCCAGTGTGGGTCCAGTTTGGAGCTGAAGCATTTTGCCCCCATTCAACACCAGTGGAAGGGAAGAGCCCAAGCGCAGAACACAGGGTCTGGCTATTGGGTTTAGTTAGGAGCTGGCAGATCATCGGAGGTGGCTGAGTCTGGCAAATGCAATTTGGATTGCTTCTGAATTTTTTTTATTCCTTTTCCTCACATAGCCTCTGTCTCCTGTACAGAGACACACATCCTAGACCTTGTTGTCCATTAGCTCCTAGCAATTTTGTCCAGATCCCAAAAAATCAGGAGGGCCCCTTCTTGTGGAAGTGAGAGGAGGAGGAGGAGGACAAGGGGAGCACTCGCACATGCATCAGAAAAGCAGTTTTGTCCTCTTCCCTGCCGAAGCAAATCGATGAAAACCGGGCAGGCTGGAGCAGCCCATCCAACTTTTGGAGCATCAGCAGGGAAAACCCAGCCAAAAAAGAACACATGGTGGTTGTGTGTTGCAGTGACACTTCAAGAAAAATCGCTTTGAGTCGTGAGCCTGATCACTTAACTGCAGCGGGCACCCTCCCAGATTTCCTGAGTCAAATGTAAATTGCCTGAGGAAACATCCCCCTCCTGCCCCTCACCTCGGCACCGTTCCCCCATCGCACACACGCTCCCTCTGACTGCACACCCTATGTCTCAAAGCTATTTTACCGTATTTACAAATTATGAAAATTCTGCTCAGTTAATTATGAAAATATTGGGAAGTCTGGAAGGCTGGCTCCTGGATGGAGCCGAAGCAGAAAGCAGGCTGGAAAGCCCTTGAAAAATGAGCCGCTTTCTCTCGGCTCTTATTGCCAATGGATTTTGTTGTTCTAGGGTACGACTCCGCGAGTCTGCAAAAGCCTCTTTACAAGCTGCAGCTCCGGAGGCCGGGCGGCAGCGTGATTTACTCTGCCGAGCTGTCCCGTGTTAGCGGGAGGGAGACGGACAAACAGAAGGGTGGCGGGAAGGATGAAGTCTGCTTTCTGTTAGCCCAGTATAAATCTCTGCGCGCGGGCCAAGAGCCAAAGCTCGAGCTGCAGGACTCAGTGGAAGTGCCTCGATTCACACCGGGTTAGGCACTGGTCCCGAATTAACTTCAGGCTCGTCTCAATCTGGAGGATTTGTGTGAAAGGCAGAGGGCTGACGGTGATCCCGCTGCGAGGGGGTTTGTGCTCTGGTCCAGTTCCCGTGACTTCAGCAGAAATCTGTCTGTGTGCCTTGATGTGAGATTGGGGGAATGGAGTCGGGTTTTCTCTGTGTAGTAACGGCAGATTTTACATTAGTTTGAGTAGAAAAAGGGAGGTCTTGCAGAGCCAAAGCAGTTATTTCAGCAGAAAAATTGCCCTCTTGCTCTGAACTAATTTTCTATATTTGCCGGGTATAAGTGAGAGAAGAAGATGTTTTCATTCTCAGCCTGTTTTTAGTACAACAGCATTTTTTTCATCAGCTGAATAACCAGCCATTGATTTCAAAATAATTACATCAGGGTACAAAACTTAAAGAGAAGATAATTTTTGGCTTTACCTCTTTCCTTATCACCTCTAAAGAAAACTGAATTATTTTATCTCAATATTAGTAGAGGGGAGAAAAATCCGTGTGAATTTTTGATCCCATTTCTTTATGGATACAGGTAAATGAAAAAAGAGAGGATAATAGATGTACAGTGCAGCACATTCACAGTGTGACAAAACGGATTGGGATGATATGTTATGATGATACATTCACATATAATGTGTAGCACCATGGATATTGAACAGTATGAAAATTGATCAGTTTTCCAATGAGTAACACATGGTTTAGACACTTTTGAATATGTTAGAAATACACACGCTAAGAAAAGAAAGAATTTGATACAAATTTAGGATGTATGATACATTTTCTGGAACTATAGGTATTCTAGCTGATTGTATCACTTATTTCACTAAGATTTTTATCTTTACATGTTAAATAAATGCCAGTTCATTAATACTGTTTGGATTTAGCAATGATAAACACGTATCTCAGCACATCTGACGTTCAATATTATCCCTTAGCAAAGGGAAGGGTTGTGCTTTGCCTACTGAAATCCTACTGAAGGCAACTCGCTCCCGTTGGGGCTCTGTGACAATCAGTGTAGTTACTCTGCTTGCAGTGGCAGCTCCAATAGCAGGTTAATTTTTAGAAAAAAATCAGAATCTAGGGTCAAGTGATGCAAATACCGCTATATTTAAATGTTGAAATAAAATTGTTTTTCATCAAGTAATACAAAGGTCCATTCAAAGAGACAATAGTCCTGTTAAAAGATATTTTAAGGTCTAGAGGGCTTCATAGAGAACTAAACTGCCTATAAAAAAGAATAATCGTCTCATAGGATCAGAACAGCTGACATTAACCTTTTCTAGGGAGAACAAATTTAAAGATTCAAAAAGTCATCTACAGTAATTGAGTTTACACAGAAGCGCGTTTGGAACGGTTTAGGAGACAACTTCCTTATCTGACTGAGCAGTGACTTCTCGTGCTGAAAGATCATGCTTGGGAGCAGATCAGTGTAATTCCAAGAAAAGCAGTGTATACACCACCCAGGAATTCATTGTCGTCAGATAACAGAAGAACTTTCTCAAGCCAGTACATACTGCAGTTGATGAAAACATTCCATTTAGATTGCTTTAGAAACATTTTGTTTTGAGTTTCACTTTCTTGTACTATAGTTTGATTTTTTTCAAATGAAAATTTATTTTGGACTTCTTAAAGAAGTGTCAAATCAAAATTTTCAATAATTTCTCTCTTTTCACAATGAGAAATGCAGTTGGTGTTTCCCATGAACAGCTTCAAACAATGTTAGAATAAGTTTCTGAACCAAATAGGCTTTAAATAGCCACGACACCGTGAGCAACCTATGAGCATTTCTGATGAAGATTCTTGCATCACGTTATGATAACTAAAAGTTAAACCACTAACGATCCTTAAGCCTGATAGAGTTAAGAGCAGAGTTCTGGCCTTCTTCTGTTCTTGTCAACAGCTCTGGAAAGCTCTTTCCATCAGTATTTTATAGAAAGTGTAAGTGGTGTCTTCCTGCAAAAAATTCTTCCTCACAATTTGTGAGGCTTGCTGGGTTGTATGTATATTATTTGCTGGCAGAATTGGTTATTAGTGGTTAGGGGGTTTTGTTGGTAATATATGTTTTTGCTGTGTTTTTGTAAAAAGTGTCCAGATATTTTGTGGGTTATTATTATTGTTATAAATTATTACACTTGGGTGCATAATGTTCATTCCATTCCATGCAGAGTTATCCATTTGCAATTTGTGTGGGATTAAGGGGAATTCTGCCTGCAAAGCCAGTTTAGCAGGGAATAAATCGACCTGGTGCTGTAATTGATGGCCAAACACTACATGCTCCTGAAACTGAATTGCAGCGGAGAACAGCTCTCGTGAAAGTACTCTTTGGATACAGTGTCAAAAATACCAGCTTGGCTCCATTATTCTGAAGCTAAATTGATCCATATGATTGGAGTATTGCCCAGATTTTTTTTTTTTTTTTTGCAAACAATAATTTTGAAATTACCATTATCAATACGCTAATGCATGTTGAAGGCTTGTTGGGTCTGACATAGGAAGTGATGTAATAAGGGAACCCTTAATACTCGCGGCCCTCAAACAGGAAACATTTTCCTCGAGGAATAGTATACTTGAAAACTGCAGATTACAATTTAATATTAACCAGATTTCTACATTAAACATGATTTCCGAGAACAATTTGATTTTTCTTTCCCCCCCCTCCCCCTTTTTTTTTTTTTCCTGCTTCTTCTCTAAATGATCAAATCTGCATCCAACCACAAGCAGCTCCTGGAACGAGCCCATGGCTGCCTGCAATTTAAATGTCAGCTTCGGCAATTGCAGAGTTACACGGCTCTCTCTTCCAACCCTTGCCACTCACTGCTTCCCTGTCAACCTCAATCTGCCTCGGGTACCCGTACATGTTGGTGAGCCTCATTTCATCCGCCTTGCCTGCTTATGTACATTTTGCTGCAGGGGTGTACGGAGGTGTCCCTGGGGTTTTGGGGGTATACACGGCCAGTACCAGCTGATGGGGTAATGACAACACAGCAGCAATGAAATCCAGTTGTATTTTTGGAGACAAATGGCAAATTGCATCATCTCTAGTGCAGTGGGAGGGACAGAATGAGGAGAATTAACAACTGCACAAATATTTCATTTTCTGGACTGATGGGCTGCTTCATTCCTCAACTGCCCATCACTACTGGCGTGTGTTTGTTTATGGTCTGGGAGTCCTCTTCATGAGCAGTCCTGATGGCAGGCTGCTAACACAGCAAACAAAAAAAGTTGTCCCCATCTGAAAGAGCTTCTAACGTGAGTGCCATCCTTGCCCAACCCCCAGTACCAACGAATGTGACTAAAACATCGCCACTCCTGCGGCGTTTGGGTGTCTGTGTTCCCAGGGGATGTATCCTTACTGCTCCCCGCAAAGGTCGCTGCCAGGAAGCCCTGCAGGCTGAGCCAAGCACAACTCATTTCACCATCTCCCTCAAAAGTCAGACTGCACCACTGGTAGCAAGACATGTTTACCAGGACTGCAAAAATGATGGGTCTAAATATAGCACCTGTTGAAATGGTCCTTGCAGAGGGGAAGGGAAAGGGATGGTGTGGCTGGGAAGAAAGGTAGTGCAGAAGGTCCTCAAAATAAATCTGACCTAATGCAATTTTTCTCTGGAATTGTCAAATTGTTTTCCAGAGGCTTGCTTCTACAAAATAAAACACTTTGAAGAGCCATAGATTTCAAAACTAAGGAAATCTTTGCAATAAGCCAGCTCCTGCAGGTAAAGGTTATTTATGGAAGCGAAGGAAAAGACCGACAAGGAGAAGGTGGCTGCTGCAAGCTGATGGTTTGTTGGGTAGCACCAGTTCTGCTGGGTAACTGCTTCTCAAAACTCACCTGCTGAAAAAAACACGTTTTTCCAAAAAGGTCTTCAAAGGTCCGAAACCACAAGGTGGCATTCTGCACTTTGCCTCTGTAACCTGCTGCTCTCCAGGCTGAGGCGCATGATGGTGGAGCGGGAGAGGAGAGGCACACTGTTCTCAACGTGGACAAGAAAGCCCAGTCTCAAAGCTGGACTCCGACACTTTGCATTAGGAGTACTTCAAAGGGGTTCAACAAAAGATATATAGCAAAGAGCATTCCCTGAGCTGCTAAGGACAGAGAGGATCCACTAGAAATAGTGTCCCCTGTGCTTTGAAATGCAAGTGCTTTGTTCCTTGCCTGGTTTGAAATGGTCTTCTCTGTTCTCACATGGAAGAATCAAGAATATTGTTTACCAGCCAGAACCGAAATGTAAACCAGGATCCCCAAAGAGCGGTGTGACAATATAACACTAATCCATCCCGTTTCTGCCGATGTGATGCACATGGAGAAGGAGGTTAACCACGCTGGTGCCTCCCGCGGTGGGCAATCACTGTAATGTAAATTGTGACCTTCACACAATTGCTCGCTGGAAACGTTTACATGGAGACTAAATCCCTCCCAGGTTGCATGATAGCACAGGCTTTGTTTTCTTAGGCTGTTGTTCCCCATTTGGCACACAGTACAAAGCCATCCAGGGGCTCAAATCCATGAAGCACAAGCTCGGACTACCCGTGTGCTGCCAGCAGGATTGACAAGCGTGCAAGAAGAAAGCTCCTTGGGCTGCCAAGTCATGTAGCTTTTGAATGAACCAGCCTCCCCATGAAAGATCCTCGCTTTCTTGATCAGCAAAATCCTGATCTGCCATGAAATTCTCTCACCTCCATTGGTCTTCAGCAAAGGAGCCCACACTGAGGCTCTGGCCCCCTGTGCCAAATGAAACCCGTTCTGCAGCTCTTCTGCAGCGTGTGACACTGGAGGCACAGCCAGCTGGTAGAGGGCAGTGAGAAACCGGAGATGAAAAGATGTGTTGGAGAAGGGAGCCCAAGTACAGGTGCTGTTTGGTACCGCAGGAAGGTGGTGGCCACTCTTTGGTGGCTTCTGGCCACAAAACATTGTCAAGGATCTTTGAGACAAGTGACTCCAGCCCAAGCCACTGATGCCAATGCAGTTGTCAGTCCTACTAGAAATGTACAGGAATGTAGGAAAAACTAAAAAAAAAAAAAAAAGAAAGAAAACTTGAAGGCGGAGTGCATGTTTTGGTCCATCTATCCGTGGATTTGATGTTTTACAGATGCAAGAACGAAACTTGAAATTCATAGAAGGAAATTAGAGTTTTCATGGCTCCAAGGGACCTACTGAGAATACCTCCCATATTTTGGGACAGACAACAGACTCCCAACAGAGCTTAAAAAAAGTGGCTTACACCCTTGGCTCTCTCTCTAAACTGGATGCACTTTCCTAATCCCAGTCTGCTCTGTTCTAGTTTTGGGTTTGTGGCTTTGGATAAGCACCTATATGTGCCTATTTTCCCTCCAGGTGCCAGGTAACAAGCTGTTCTGAAACAGTGTGTACCAGCATGGGAACAGCAGGGCTAGAAATCAGTGCCAAAAAGTTAGGATGAATTTTGTTATCCCTATCCTTGCTCTGGCGACAACATAGTTGTTAAATTCAGCTAATTAGAGAAGGCAGATAGAACAAGTGCAGAAGTGTTGCAGTCTGGCTCAGAGGATCCCATACATATGTACTTTCCAGATTCAAAAAAGCTTGGGGAGTCTCTCTGTGTCTGATGTGAGTCTTTCCTTATATTAAGCATTTCTTGAACAAACATAAACCTCATGAGGGAAGTGCTTTTTTTTTATTTATTTATTTTTCCTGTCCCCAGAACCTCAAGATAAAATTATAAAATGCCAGGACATAAAATATCACATTTAGCTCTATTTTATCTAGTTACCAACAGGTATCGGTTCCTCCGTTGGCATGAATTTTGGCAGCATTTCAACAGCTTTCAGCCATGCCAGTGCACCAAATGACAATCTGGCTCCATGTATATTTTTAGCCAAAATGCTCTGTGGCATGTGTTCCCATCTTTCTGGAACTGTTTATAGTTTCTGCAGTATCAATTTTTGCCATTTTCTCTAAACATATTTCCAAGAGAGCTGCAAGTGTACTTTTGCAACAGACACTGAGTATAAAATAGGAAAGAAAGAAGGAAGGAAGGTCAGACCAATAGATGAGTCACTATGCAGCAAAAAAAAGGCGAATCTCTGGGCGATTCCAGAGCTTTCAACATTGGTTGTATTTGGCAACACGGAGCCTGGGCATCCTAACTTATTGTGGAGTAAGGAATTACTGTGTGTCAACTCACACAGAGTGATGATCTGTCCGTGGATTTGCTCACATGTACCGTGTTCCTTCGTGGTGGCTTGTTCATGTGCTTCTGTTCTTGGAGTCATGCAGATGGGTACAAGAAGATTCATTAATGTCATATATGGAAATGATCAAATCACCTCTCTTGTGACATTTCCTCTTTTCTTGCACTGCATCTTGTCATCTTCCTGATTTCAAGATGGGTCTCAAAATGCTACCAAATGCGAGCAGTACAGCTTCGTAACCTCCTGAACCCACTTTCTGTCAGTATAAATGACTGTGCAGGGGAAGGAGGAATGGAGAACCAGCCTCAGGAACTTTTTTGAAGATAACTTATTCTGTGGTTACTTAAATATGGATTTTAGTACACCTTTGTGAGCATATAGTTTTTCACTGGATAACGTGATCACAAAAGCCCAAACAATCAGGCTTATGGTTGTAATTATCAGAAACACATTTATGGAATGCAATAGAGAAAAGTTTAATCTTACAGTCTTAAATCCATGTATGACTCTAAATTCATCAAGAAAACACACTATAAGAGGGGGAAAAAAAGATATTCCCTCCCTCTTTAAAATCCCTGTAGGAAACACAAAGCAAATTTGTGAGAGAAACCTCAGCCCTAACGCAACCTCCAAGTGATGGGAAATCCACGGCTACAAATTCCAAAGTCAGAGGGACTTGCAGTTGTGTGTTGTGTTCCAATTAGCTCGTGTACTCGGAGGAAAAGCACAGTTTCTCAATACCAAACCTCATTACGATGAACATAATTAGCTTATATTCAGCAGCTTTGTAGGTTATCACCATTGGAAAGTGCCGAAATACTGATACCCCCAACAATCCTGTCCAGAACGGAGCTGCTAATGGAATTTCTCAATCTAGGATTGCTCCTTTTGCAAGTGATGCCAGCAG
>NW_010123098.1:49085-71744 GCF_000699245.1 Pterocles gutturalis
CATGTTTTATTTATTTTTTTTTATCCTTCCTAAGTATAACATGCTGCTTTCTGGCCATGACCAAAGATCCAAGAAATTGTCACTGCTTGCAGGGGGGAAAAAAAAATAATATCATCCTACCAGCACTCTGGTGTCAATAACCCAACCCTGTCCCAACTGGTGATGAATGAAAGATATTGTGATTGCCAACAGCTGCACTACTCCGGGCTGGCTCCTCCTGCCAGGTGCTTGAAATCAAACAAAGTTTGCAGGAAATTAAGTGGGCAAAGCTGGGCAAATGGTGCAATGCTAAAAGGCTCCAAGCAATGTCCCCCCCAGGTTTGAGTTTGGCTGGTAGGGAGGCAAATTTCTCTCTAGAGCTCCATGGTTTGGACCATGGACATAAAGTAAGAGGCTCTGCGTGCTGTTCTGTCTCCTTGCCATGGCTCTGTCTCTCTGATAAAGGCCAGTTGCTGCCTATTCTGCTCAGGGGTGCTAACACAGAAAAAGTGTTTGAGTGTTGGTGTGTGTTGGCTTGTAGCCAGGGATACACCAGATGCTTTGGGATGTGTGATGGGGTTCTGGATGTTCTTTCTAGCTTGCTTAGAGCCCTTCTACAAACTCATCTCAATCTGCATAAAAATAATCCCTTGGTCATTTCTGAGTGACCTGGTTCAAGGCTCCCCATGTGAGGATCCCCACCAGCTGCTTTGAACAGAAAATATTGTAGAAGGACAGTGGGGGGAAGCTACTTTACATAAGAAAAGCCGATGTTTCACTAGCTGATCTTCAGGATCCAGTGGAGCAGAGATGAGTTCCCTGAGAGCTGCAGTAAATGCCTTCTAAACCTGATTTCTTGGTAAAATATTTTGAGGACGCTTAGGGGAAAGACACTGCCTGAATATCAGCATTTATTATTGTTAGAGCCAGCTGATTATTATTAACTGAGAAATCAGGGGATGTCATCTTGCATAGCAATGTAACCTTGTGACAATAAAAATGATATGCTGTGTGACACCTGCTCTTTCCCATGATGGTCAGAAGTAATAGTTAATGTTCTTTGATTTTAGATTTTTTTATTCTTTCTTGTTCTTTCCTGAAGATAGTATCTGCAACTATGCCTGGTCTTTTTGTTGAAAACAGCCTTGGTTGCTAAAGGACAATTCAGTCGTTGCTTGTTGCAGAAGGGGAGCATCCCTCTTAAGGAGCTCGGGGTCATCGCCTTTCATTCACGCTATGGGAGAAACAGGAATTTTAAGAGGCGTTTTCCCTGGGAGCTCTCCCATAGCAGTGCTGCCAGTTGTACGTGAAGTGGTGCTTTGGTGCAGTTCTGGAAAGCTTGCCTGTACCATCTTGTATCGATGACTAACTTTTTTACAGTTTTGTTGCATTTTCTCATTGTGCGGAGTGTGACTGCTGTTCCTTGCAAAAGCAGATGGGTGACAGATCGGTCTTGGTGACCTTACCAAAAGGCGTCATTTATTATTCCAAAGTTTCATATAATTTGCAAAAACAGTTCTCTTAACTACCTCCGACAAAGCCAGAACTCTTACACTCCTACAGCTGCCTCCCTCCCTCCTGGCGTCACACAGTAAATCCCACCTACCACGTAGTTCGGCAAATGCTCGTTGATTGAGACCGTCTCTAACAGGTCACGCACCGGTGGAGAACCGTAGCAGCATTCATTTCAGAGATGCAGATTACAACTCGTTCTTGCTTCTTGTGTTTGCTTAGGGTATTTTTCCACCATTTCTCTACTGATACATGGATCATCTGGTATTCTACAGCACAAGTTATCCTTTGCCAACACTTATGAGAGAAGAAATAATTTATGAAAGTAGAATAACTGGAGTTATTCTTATTGTTTTATTGGCAAATAAAAATATAATTTACTAGCCAGGCAAGAGCAATAACCCTTAAGTGTACTACTTCAGAATAGCCTGTTAAGATTTTTTTTTTTTTTTTTCTTAACTCATTTTGTCTGGGCTAATGTCAGTTAACTTAAAAAAAAAAAAAAATTGGACTTGGCTTTTCAGAAGTATTTAGGTGTCTAACCCCAAGTTATTCCAATAGAAATTGGGCAATTCAATCCCTTTGAGGATCTGTGCCTCAGCCCAGATTCTCCACTGCTGTTAGCATGGAGCTGCGTTTCTTGGTGACGTTTGATCCATTTACTTGAGCGAGTGATCAGGGCCATGGATGGAGCTGGTGATTCCATTTATCGATGCTTCTTTGAAGGAAAAGGATGGGTTTGGGTTCTAATGTATCCAGATTGTTCAAGGCTGCAGAATTCCCACTGTAAGGAAGCGTGTGTGTGCGGCCAGTGGGTGATGGGGAGGCAAGAGAGGGCAAAGGGTTTGGTGAATTGCTTGTTCATGGGCGCTGGTTAAACCTCTGGGAGTGGCTGACAGCTGTGCGAGGGCAATTAATAACGACTCTCTGATGCATGTGGTTCTCTACTTAAAATATCTCCTTTTTGTGTTTAATGTGTGGACCAGTTCTCAGCAGGCCATGCACAGTGTGGTGGGATTATCTCTATTTACACCTGATGCAAATCGAGTGTAATTTCTAAATAGTCTTGGAGCAAAACAGCTAGTTTTATGTCAAGGGTTAAAGAGAAGAGGGTGCTGTAGGCAAGCTGGGACTTTGCTGGCAGAACATCATGATGCATGAGCTGAGAAATCCTGCAAAAAAAAAAAAGAGGGTTCAGCTGTTAATGGAGTGACCTAGGTGCGAACACAAAGAGGTGCCGTTATTTAAACGAGGTGTCCCATTGCCATAGATCTCGGGATGTAATACAAAAGAGATTTTCTAACTTCAGGCCTGTTGGTATAAATCCAGGGAGTGCTGGGGACTGGCAGTGGCTCTGGCTGGTTTGTTACAAGGGGAGATTCAGTGAGCCTTGCTTCTCAGAGCGGGAGGAAGGGGACAGTCGGGTGCTTGGCATCCCTGCTGACTTCCAACCCCTGCATCAGGCTGATCAAACCCAGGGGAACCTGAGCAAATATTTAAGCTTGTGTTTCCTTTGCTGAATAAGGGCAGTTGGCTGCACTGGGACCTGGGAGGATCGTGAACTGCAGCTTCGGTCAGCAGAAAGCAGAATCGGGACAGGAATATGGCCCTTGGACCCAGAGAGAGAGAAAAGGAGGCAGGAGCCATGCTGCAGAGAAGATGTAAGGACTCATCTGTCTGCCACTGGAATTATTCCTGAAAAAACTGCTCCCATTTAACTCTTTCTCTCAGGCTGGTGCTGGCCAGTTCATTTGTTTGAATTCAGCAGGCTCTGGGAATGTTTGCTTTCCGTTTCAGCCGAGGGGATACAGCAATTGAGCATAGCCCAGAAGGGATTTTTTTTTTTTTTCTTTCTTTGCTTTCTCTCTTTCTTGGTTGCCCTAAAAGTAAGAAAACAGTGAAAATAGTAATACAAACAAGAAGAAATGATCTGCTGGGGTGGAGTTCTTCCTTTTTCCATCACAGAAATTTTTTAGCAAAACACCCTGAAAATGTTTGACATCCATGTGTGGAATCTCTATAATTAGCGTTAATAAAAAGACATGTCAATTACACCTACCTTGCAAACCACAGATGATTTTTTTTTTTCCTCACCCTCTCAATGGATTTAACTTGTTTTTTTCTGATTGGCATCTGCAGAGAAATTATAATTAGCCTGTGATATGCATTCGGTGTGTGTAACGCCTGGGTTTTCCTATAGGTATGCACAGATTCCCACACAGCTCCTAGGAGGATTCCTTTAACTGAACACCTCCAGGTATCCAGGATAGCAAAAACATTAAAATAAAAATATCTCTGCAAATTGAGTTGGTGGTCTCCAGCACATTCCCGGTGGATGGTTGCCCACATCAGCAGAATGCAACTGGTGCTAATTAGCCCCACTGCTGACAGTCTCGCAGGAGGGACCCGGAGCTGCACCCAGACACTTGGCATTGCACGTGCTCCTGGCAGGTCTGGGCTGGGGAGTGGGCAGCGGGGAGGGAGCGGTGCTTGCCCGGTGGAATGTTCTCTCTTCCCCAGTTTGGAGAGAACCTGTCTCTTCTGAAGCTCATTCATGGTTGTGCTATTTTTTTTTTTCCTTCTCTCCCCATTTTTGCCCCTGAAATTCTTTAATTCTATTGCTCAGAAGTTTTCTTGGGTGATCTTCATGGTGAAGTGGTTTGCCCAGGTGGTTGTTCTCTTTAAATTGAAACTTCTGTGAGAAATGGGGGAAAAAAATCTGCAATTCTTTTTTTTTTTTTCTTTTTTAAATTATTTATTTGTGGCTAAGTCTGAAAATTTTACTTTCCTGGAAACCGATGGGTGTGACTTGCCATTATTTTCTGCCTTATGATCTCAAGCTCATCATTTGATCTCAAGATTATATTATTTTCATAGTAATCAAAGAGCTTTTTTCAGTGATATCCATGTGTTTTTTGTATCAGCTGCTGAAATTCAGAGTGAGGTGTGTATTGACTTTCCCATCCAAATGTCATGTCTGAAGTGGTTCATGAAAGCTTTGTATTCCCAGGCAGCATAAAAGAAACATAAGAGGAAAAGCTACTGTCAAAAGCAACTCAGAGCAGTCCTCCTGTGGTAAATAAAGGAGATAACTACAGGGAGAGAAAAGGAAATGTAAATAAATTGATGAAAAAAATAAAATAACTCCCAATTTCAATATCTCACTCTATAGGAATCTCCCAGGATTCTGAAGCTGCGTTCTCCCCAGCACCCTCTTCAACACAAGAGGCTGTTGTACCAGATTTTTATATGAAAAAAAAAAAATTATAACCTAAGCTTTGCCTCAAAAATGGGCTGTTCTTTATTCAGTGATTAGTGGGGGGAGGATGGCCAGGCAACCCGGGGACAAATCCATCCTTTGTGGTGCACACACGAGCAGGGCACGTTCCTCTTGCTGCAGCGCTGCTCGCGCAGAACAGCGACCTGGAATTCTCGCCACTTCCGAACCCAGGGATTCCTCCAGACTTTTTTTTGAAACCTGACAAGTAACTGCCTCGGTACCCAGAGCACAGGTTTGCAACCCCAACGTGTGATAAATTAGACCTTTCACTCGAAGTTTTTCCTGGCAGGAGTACTAGAACAACCCTCTGAATAGCTACTACTGCTGAATTTTAAAATCTCTCTGGCTCTTTGCTCAGCCAAAAACTTAAAGTTGCAGTCAACTGGAGTTTGGCAAAGTGTAATGTTCTGTAACCTTATCTTTTTATAACAATCATGTTTATTAGTATTATGCAGTGCATTAGAGGGTGCCTGTGCAGAGCCAAGGTGCTGTGCCTGTTGCAGCAGGATGTAAAGTTTCGGTAATCGTAACGGGGTGTTCAAACAGCTGTAAATCCAGCCCAGGCGGCGTGGTCCAGGGGCTGGGGAGCCTTGGTGCTGAGCTGGGTGAGTGCGAGCAGTTCAGCCTGGCTGTCCCCTCCCCTGGCCGCTGTCTGCAAAGAGCATCACACGCTCCTTAAAGGACCGCCAAGGGGAGCCCAGGTTGTTTTCCTTAACAAAGAAGAAAATGAGAGTAAAACACTGAAGTTTATAATCTGCTGAACTCCTCAGATCATCCCAAGCTCATTCCGTTTGATGGCTGAGTTTGGCCTGATGCATAGAATAAAAACTTCAACACAAATGTGCTTTACACTGAGCACTGGAAATAGTTTCCCGTTTGTTCTACCAGCAGATGCTGAGTTCCAGCCTCTGGGTTTCCACTGAAATGGCTAATCAAACTCTGGGGGTCTAAAGGTGCTCGCCGTGATTTAAGCGTTAATAGCCCTGTTATCAGCTGTCCCAGGAGTAAAGCAGGGATCAGACTTTGCATCCTGGCAGTAGAAGGTGGCCAAATCCTGTCCCTGACCCTCAGTCCCATCTGTAAAGGTCTCTTTCCCCAACCAGTTGATAGGAGACCTGCAAAAAAAAAAAAAGAAGGGGATATTTCTCCAGGATCTTGGCACCTCCACCTTACATGCCTTCAGACACTAATCTGTGAGTTGGGGATAATTTTGGGATGTATAACAGTCGGGCTCAGGAAACCAAGGCTGGGCTGGTTTTGCTGGGTAGCGGCTGAAGAGGGCTGCTGACTTTCTGTTGGTATTGTAGTAGAGTATCCAGGCTTGGCACCTATTTTTCTTGAAATTAAAATTATTATTTTCGGTTCTGGGCTTGGGCATGACAAACTTTCCTTTTTCTGGCCTTTTCCTCTTTGTTTCAACTATTTTTGCATCAAGCCACCAGTTTGGACTGAAGTCTTTCCAAATCCAAGT
The DNA here is from genome assembly GCF_000699245.1 of Pterocles gutturalis. Classification (NCBI taxonomy): domain Eukaryota; kingdom Metazoa; phylum Chordata; class Aves; order Pterocliformes; family Pteroclidae; genus Pterocles; species Pterocles gutturalis. The sequence continues at coordinate 55,328 of NW_010123098.1, forward strand.
GTCAACTTAAATAACGGGACTCGGTGAGCTACCATCTTCCCTACTTCACTCTCAGAGCACAAGGGCATAGATCTTCCTGGGAGGAATTAGGCAGGTTTTGCGGACTCTTGCCTTGCAAGCGCATCAAGGTATTAGTATCTTCTGAGACACTGAAGGCAAGAAAAAGCCGATCCTTTGGCTTGCCAAGTGAGTTACTTCAGTTTCTTCTTCTTAGAAACTGATACGTCATCACTTCAATGATATTATTTATGAGGGTTTTTTCGTTATTTTTCAAGCATAGAAAAAAAAAATGTCTTGCCATGTTTTAGGAACAAAATGAGTATTTTACACACATACCAATAGCCCTCTGGAAAGCACTTAAATTTACAAGCTGTTCGTAAATTTACTGACAGTTGGCAACACTGCATCCAACACACAGGAACCCTTTTGGAAAATAGATCTATTGTAAATAATATATATTGCAGCTTAATCTGAGTGTGCTTTAGCTCAAAGTAGTTTTAACAAATGTGTTACCTAATATATTTTTTAAAAAGCTATTTGACCTGGAAAGATGATTTCAGTATCTGAAAAGCTATATTTAAAAAAAATAAAATATTAGCCACTTCTTCTGAATGTTCCTCAACAGAACTCTTTTGAGGTTACCTTTTCCTGGTGTTAGAGCAGTTTGAATATTTTATGTATCTTCTGCTGTAGTAACGTGTAACTCAAATGTATGATCTGTATATTTGGATGGAGAATCTCGCTCTTTTAATTTCAGTCAAGAGGTGGCTTATGTAAAGAGAAATCATTGGCGCATCTGTGACTGCTTAGCTGTGTGCATTATTACGTGCAGTCTGGGTTTGGGGTACCTTCGGTTATGTGTGTGCTGAGGTGGCACTTTATCAGGATGATCGAAATCTATTCTATCTAATAGAGAGCAGTAAGTATTCTGTCTAATAGAGAGCGGTAATGCTTGAATTCTAGTGGGTCTGACATAGGAACCCCATTGCTGTTATCCTATACACCCTCTTTCTGTGACTGTAGCGGTATTTAGTAGCTGAAAAAGTAGTTTAAAAATCACCTAGGTGGTGAGATTTTACAGCAGAGAGCTGGCTGTGGGGAAGGAGGACAGGACCTTTCCCTGCAACCTGCCTTTTCAATTCCACCCACCTCCGGCAGCGATCACAGGATGCTTTGCGAAAAGGGCAGCGAAGGTGTTTCTAGAGTTGCTGCCTCACTGCTTGCTGCTCTTTGGAACAATTCTTCATCAAGCTCTAAATGCAGCATGATCTTTTTTTTTTATCATCAGACACATCCACATTTGTTGCTCTGGAAATACTGCATTGTTCATTTTGAAGGGGGGGAAAAAAGGCATTTTGGCCATTATCTTAAAACATGGGCAGCACAATAAAGCAACAACACGAACAGTTGCTAAAGTGTGGAGGAAAACTACTTCAAAAATCTTTAACAGCTACAAATGCGTTTAATTTCATCGTGACCCAAATGCACCAGCACTGATTTCTGAACTTGTCTCGTTCCCTGTCTTGCAGAAGCGCAGCCTCTCCATCTCTAAAGCAGAGTTGGGGGAGATGATGCTCTGCAGGGAAAATGCAGCCCCACAAAGCAAAAACCCTGCGTGGAAAGGGCTAGGAAACATTATATTGCTTTTGTCTAGCCATAATGAAAATAAATGAGGGTTTCAATTTAAAGTAGTTACTAAAAATTTGTTCTTTCCTCTGCCCCCATTCCAAAACCGCCTTGCAGTTAATTAGACTGAGTCAAGCACGCCCTTGCTGTGCCACGCTAGTGTAAACAGCCGCCAGCTGAGTTCCATTACAATAAGGAAATAAAATAAACACGGGGCCAGAAAACAGTAGTTTGGGCATGGCTCATTACAGCACAATGCAGTTAATTTTTTTTTTAAGTGGTAGTGGGATCAGACAGGGTATGAAGGAGACTCTCTTCATGTTTCTCTCCTGAACCCTTCCTCCCCAGCACATCACAGGGAAAATCCAAGCCCCTGCTGTGCTGCTCATGGCTTGAAAACACCCCTGAAGCCTGCAAACAGCGGCTCATGGCAAAGCTGCCTTTATACCCCTGCTCTGGGGTTCCTTGTGCTGTTCGGACAGAAGCTGGGGGGGAAACATGGCATTTCCAACATGAGGTCTTCAGACAGAAGCTGGGGGGGGAAACATGGCATTTCCAACATGAGGGCGAGACCTCGGGTCTAGGAGCCCGTTACAAGCCTGTGCCCGGCTGCTCCATGTGCTGCTCTCTGGATCAGCCAGGAGAGCCAAAGACAAATCAGTTTTGGGTTTTTGGGGAGTTTTTTGCTCCTATTTCTCTTTAGTAATTTAGCATCCAGTGAAGGGGAACCCCCTACATGCTTCTCATGTGAAATCTTTTGTGTCTGAAGAGCCCAAGGGCCAAAATCTCCGAGCTCCTGGAGATGTGGGGCTGTGGTCTGAGCTCTCGGCTCTCCCTTCCCATCGCCCTGCAGCTGCAGAGGAGGAGGAGGGAGCTCATCCCTTCTTCCTCTGCTAGATCCCTCCCACGAGCATTTTCCTTGCAAAGGGGCTGGAAATCCTTTCCGCTCCTGTGTGTATCGATGGTGAACTGAACAGGAAAGCCACAGGCAAAAGCGCTGATTTTGTCCAGTGCATTATCCTCCCCGTGTGCCTGATCTGTAAGACATCCTCATCCTCGGTGGATTCTGAGTCATGTTTCCAGAGCGTGGTCTGAGCTCATCTGTGCTCAGGCTGTATCAGTCTGGCTTTTCCCGGCTTAGCCCATCGTTAAATACAGATCGGCAGGAGACTGCTAAGCCAGATTTTCCAAGGCAAAAGCGCTGCTGCAGTTGGGTGAATTAAGTCCTCTCCTGATCTGGCCCCGCGGCAGGGTTTGTCGCTGGCTCTCTGCTCTCGCCTGTCTGTTCGCAGGTGTGCTGCTGGCTATCGCGAGGCACGGTTCTGCAACTCTTTAGAGACTTCTTTCTGCCAAGGCTACAGAGGGCGGGGGACATTCTGCTTTAAGATACTGACAGCAAAAAAAGTGGATAACGTTAGCATGGGGGAGAGTCCTGCCATGGGAGATTCAGCCTCAGACATAAGGATGAGGAATTCAAAGGATGGAGCAGTGCCTTTTGGTACCAACTGAAAGGCAGGAGTCATCTAACTCCTACCCATGGACTCCTCCTGTGCATGGACATCCAGAAAACACCGGCATTGTATGGTCCAGCGTTTTAAATAAATGCACACAAGGAAAATATTTAGTGACACATTTTTCTGCTTCTTTTTGAATCCACTCAAGTGGTATTAGTTCTTCCTTGATTAATTATAACCCTATTCAGAAAAAAGGTATTCCTGATATTTTTCAAAACTTTCATAAAAGTTTGATTTATTTATAATTTTTCTTTTGAGTGAAGGTGTGTATACTGCAAGAAAACACTTGCACCTTGAATATTCAAGTAGATTAACTTGTGTAAAATGACATGAAATATTTTACTCATTTGGGAGTATAATTAGAATACATGATATTCCTTGAGTCATAAATTCAAATCCCTGTTAGGGTAACCTGTTTTTTGATTTTTATTTGTCAGAAATACAAAAAAAAAAATGAAATCGGTTTAGAAAACACTCAAGTTATTGTGAACAAATTTTTAAATTCAGTCTCTGGTCCCCTTGAGGGCCCAATTTTCCCAGTCCCCACGGAGACCAAAAGGCTGCTCCCCCACAGGATTCAGACCTTGACACTGTGCTTTTAGAGAATTATTGATAAGGGAAACGATAACCTGGATGGTGGTGTGGTCAACATAGAAAAATAAAAACTCAAAGTCCAGAGACATTATAAGGCCAGCTTAAAAACAATTTTATAGCTGAAATCTGATTTGCACCTTTGAATCAATCAGTTTATTCTGTAGAAATAAAAATAAACCTCTAAAAGCAGTGGTGTAGGTTATTTGAAAAGGAGTAAAAACCCAGCGACTTGTGGGACATCACAGCAGCCAGTGAGGCTGAGTAAATTTACAATGGAGTAAAGAGTATTTGAGAATGGCAAATTTGAGACAAGCAAAACAAAACTAAATGCAACATTGAAATGTGTGTCCTGAAATCAGCATTAAGGGAAGCAGTCACCCATCCATAAAGGAGAGAAGGCAGCTTGTTTCTGCTGCAGAGGCTTACAAGCAGAGAGTGTGTTTTTAAACAAATGTCTGAGTATTATGATGCTGAATGCTGCCCCCCTTGTGTGAGATCACCCTGGTTTATGACTCTGAAGCCTTTTTTTTTTTTTGAGAATGTCCTGCATATAATGAAGAAAATAATAATGATAAAGCTGTGGGAAGGCTACGTACAGGTATTTGTGGGAATATTTTAAACCCAGTTTGGGGTTAGACAAGGAAATAAATTAATGATGCCTCTGTTTTCTCCCATCTAGTTAGAGCTAGAAAGTGACAACCCAATGCACTGGATGCCTTAAGTTTAGATTTTCAGTAGCAGCACCAGTATCCCTCAGCCCTGGAGTGAGAGCATCCTGTTTGGCCAGTGGCTCAAACTGGATGGTGATAAAGCTGAGCAGAGCCCTGGCTTCCCAGCATTTGTATGCTTTCCTTCTTCAACAAACTTCAGGAACATCCCAGACCTGCTTGTCCCAGCAGGATGGTATTCCCAGGTGATGGCTGGGAGTCCCGTGCCTGGGGCAAGCAGCACTAAGCTCTTCCCGGCTGGTCCAGCACCCACCACGTGCCTGCACACGCCCTGCAGAAAGCTGCCAACCCCACCGGCACAAAAATCCCCCTTTCCACGGCAATTCCCTTTTGGCCAGGAGTGCCTTTGCTTCTGTGCCCCGGCTGCAGCCGTTCACCCAGCACTCTGCCACCGGCGCTGGCACCGGGACCTGGCCCCGGCGCAGGGTGAGGTGTGGAGGGGCTGGCTGGCAGCCGGTGGGCGCCGGGAAGGTGAGAGCCAAAATCTCCCTCTGATTCTCCCCCTGCCTAGACCCGGCGTTGTGCTGTGGTGTGGACCCCACGGTGGGGGCCCTCCAGATCGATACCAGCCGAAGAGGGGGGCTGGCGTGCGAGGAGGGGGGGAAGGTGCTCCCAGCAGTGTGGCTCTCCAGGCTCAGCATTGTCTTCCCAAAGCGAGGAGGGGATCGCAGGGATGGAGAAGTCCTTCCTGGCAGGACAAAAGCCATGAAAGAGTTAATAGGTGTTGTTGTGAGCTGATGTTTTATTTTCCTGTGCATTATATTAATAAGGAGCACCCTGAAACAACAGCTCTGATTTATCCTCATCTTTTTCACCCCCTTTTCCAAAAAAAATTAAAAAAAAAAAAAATAGAGCATTTGTACCACTGTTGGATTTTCCAGTTTCTTTAATTTGGGTAATTGCTTAGTCAATTCTTAAAAAATATATTTTCTGTCTTTAAAAAACAGCAGAAAAATGACGGATCACCTTCCTTTCCATCCCAGCGTTGGCACGCGGGTCCCAGATTGTGCATTCTCTGTGCGGCGCCACACCAGCCTCCCATACTTAATTAATTTCCCTTCGTTTGCACAGCCTTGCACTTAAAGAGACAGTGTCCCATTTTGATGGTTTGGCTTTGGCGAGATTTCAAAAGTGTCACTTCTTAAATCTTTCTCTTTTTTCTCTTTTTAAACTTCCTAGTGTGCTGTATGGCAAAGAGTTGGCATTTTTTAATTCCCACCACCCTCACTCTTTCTCCCCAGCTTCCCTGTCTCCCTTTTCTCTGTAGTGCTCAAGATCCAGATCAGGCTCTTTGGAAAGAGAAGGAGGTGTGGTGCCTCCTTTCTTGACCCTGCTTGGGAATGGGCAGCATGGTTTGGGCTAGTCATACTCTCAAGTGCTTGAACATCCAAGAGCTACAGAAGCCTCCTGGAGCTGGCTCTTCATGTGACGTTGCAGCTGGTCAGAGGCTGGTTCCCCTTTGTCAGCACAGTTATCCCAGCCTCCTGTATTCATGCCCTCTGCCATCATCAATGATAGAAAGGCTTTGATCCAATCACCCCAAAGCAGAAGGATGTTTGACTCTTGAGGCAAGCCTAACAGTTGGCTTGGCCAGGGTGTTGAGGTTCAAAAGCCATTATTGTGGTTCTGTAGGAAGGTGATGTTGTTCTCACTCCTATCTTTCATTCCACATTCAGGATTTAAAATTTTCCTTCCCTTTGTTCCATTTCACTCCATGCAGCTGAGAGGGAAGAATGTACCAGAAGGACTTATTTTTAAATTATTTTTAAACAGATTTATTATACATTTTAATCCGTTGTCCCATTTTTCTTTCTCAAAACCTCCTTGTGTGCTCTGGGTGTTGGTCGAAGGCAGGGCTGCTCCTGTGAAGCAGCATCCCACAAAGGCACGTTTCCTATTTGTCAACAGCTTGCAAGCTCAGCCCTGAATCATTCTCATTCTTTTGCTCTTCCCTCCCTCGGGAATCTTGCAGTGCCTTCCAGGGAGCTCCTGCCCTGTCCCCACGGGCTCACACCTTTGCTCTCCCTCCCTTCAGCACTGCTGCCTAATGCTGGGGGCGGGGGGGGGGGGGAGTTTAAAAGCTAAACTGGGATCTGAATGTAAATACCATCAGGAATTGAGAAGACTGGCTGCAAGCTTTTCCCTGTGTCTTGCAGATCTTTGGCAAAATGGACAGTACAATGGCTGTGAGTTGTATTTTGCACCTCCTGTGAAGATCTGAGTAGAGGCTCCCACCAGCTTTGATGGACTCCATCTAGCAGGCTGCTGGTTTTGCTGCAATTGGAAGCAAAAGTGCCAAAGCAGATCAGCTTCTGCTGCTCCTGTGCTGTTCCTCTCTGGAGGCACCGGGTAGCCTGATCTCACAAGAGGTATGGAGTTGAGATTCCAGACCTCTGGGGTTTTTACCATTTGGATGAGCATCAGACTTACCTGAAGTGACCTGAAACTCCTTGTGGCTCGAGGAGGACTCTTTAAGAACAAGCTCTTGTTTCTTTTTTCAAGCTCAATAAAGAGAATCTGCTGAGCCCAAAAATGTTTTCTACTCTCTGCATGGATCCTCAAGAATTTTGAGATGTCTTCCAGCACCACATCCAGCTGTCCCAAGCTTCTAGGAAGCTCAGGGATGAAGGCTCCTCTGGATAAATGGACATTGCAGCTCCACTGTATGGGCTCTCAGAGTCCCATGGAGACCAGGTACAAGTGTCTGCACGCTCCCACCTCCCGGTTTCAGCAGATTAGACCATTGGCATTAAAGAGGAGAAGTTGGCAGGGGTCAAAGCTGGTGCCCCAGGCTTCACAGCCCCACTAAATTTGGACATTGTAGCTCCACTGTATGGGCTCTGAGTCCCATGGAGACCAGGTACAAGTGTCTGCACGCTCCCACCTCCCGGTTTCAGCAGATTAGACCATTGGCATTAAAGAGGAGAAGTTGGCAGGGGTCAAAGCTGGTGCCCCAGGCTTCACAGCCCCACTAAATTTAATCAAGCAAAATAGTCTCTAGTCAGAACTTATCTCCTCCAGAAATAAAACGTGCAGTAGAAGAAGAAACAAATTGCTTGACACCTCATTAGCAATTGTAAGCAGACTCCGTTTTCACTCCTGGGTCTCGTTGGAGTGATTTGTGAGGCAGCTTTTCCCTACCTCTGCCTCTCCCCTTAATGGCCCACGTTTTGAAGGAGTTGGAGGCAACACAAGAACAACAGCGATTATTTGTGTTCTTCTGGGACACCCGTCCCGCTGTCTGCTGCTGGAGTGCCCCTCTACCTGCTGTTGTTTCTGGAACCCGAAGCCCGTTTCACGTTGCTTCTGTGCATGTGTGTGGCTGATTGTTCGGAGGACACAGTTGGCCTGGAGCAAGATAACCAAAGCTCGTATGTCCTCCCAGAGCAAAAATGTTGGTTAAAGTTAACCAGCTGCCTGGCTGCTTGATGGGGGAGATGTACTACTGAGCACAAATGTGTGGGCGTTGGGTGAATGTTGTTGCTTCAGGGCTTGAGAAGAGTTATTGGCCGACTGTGTTCTCATGGTAGAGAAGAGCACAGCCCAAAAAGATGAAAGAAATGGAAAAAAACCCCTCCTGTAATGATCAATTTGTTCTTTCTTAATTAAATGTCCAGCCTCATCACAGTTTGATCCCACCACACTTCCTCCACAGTTTTGCCTTCTCATCTTGGCTTGAAAAGCAATTTCATTTCAATTTCAAGACCTTTTTGTTCTTGTTTTTTTTCTTCTAAGTCCACCATCCACCCACCCACCACAGCAGGACGTGTCTCTCAGGAAACCGGTTCCATGCTCAGTAATAATTTTTTGAAATGTAAGCATACCAAAAAGGACTTTGACAAACACAGTAAGACTTTTGAGGGAACCATTTCGTGTTGGGTTGGGTTTTTTTTTGGGTCTGCATGCCCATTTTTCAAATCCACGCACACAAGCAGATAAGTTATCTCGGGCAGCAGCTGCCATGAGCCAAGGGCTGTGATCGGGAAGCCTGCCCCAAGGAAACGTTCCTGCCATAAGGCAGTGGTCTAGGAGAGAGATGGCAATTGTTTCTGGGATTTCACATTTTTCTCAAGTGCCAGGTAGCTCTCCTGCCAGGGAAAAGAAATACATTACTGTGTACTTTTGCCTTGATTTGACTTAGAAGTGGAATAAATAAACCAGGACTAAAAAAGGAGAACAAAAATCTCATTTGTCTTCTTTAATTGAAGTCTCATTTTAAGTTTTCCATACCATCTTTCAAAAAAGGAAAATTCTTTTACTTCCTACATCAGAAAATAAAAAAGGTGTTTTTCTTATTAGATTAGATATTTATGGTCTGTCAGTTAAACAATACTTTAGTCCTTCAAAAAAAAAATCTAATATTGAAATCAGAGATTGTGATTACAAGTCATCATTCTAATGGAGCATTTGTAATGCTCAAACCATGATCTTATTGCTCTTCTGCAGCTTCTTTAGTTGTTTATTGGTTTCTTTTTCAGCAGTGCATCCTGACGTTCTTCCCCGATAATTTAATTTTATTTTTTCATTTCACTATACTGGATTTAGTTCTTCCTCTCATCAAAATATTCAAGTGTTAGGCAGTTTAACCTTGCAAATAGGAATGAATTTTCATTCTTAAAAATAACAACCCCCAGATAAACACCTATCTGTTTGAATTCCTTTTCCCTCATTCCTTTCATGTAACTATTTTATTTTGGCTGCCTTCAGCCGTTTAATGCAGCCAGGCTCAGCCACTCTCCGGAGATCCCTCGCTCTCCCCGCTGACTATGGAGCAACCACAGATAACTGGTTTGGACCAGACTCTGACCATTCAGCAAGCTAAAAATAAGATGGAGCCCGTCTCACCTGTGCAAAGGAGGCTGAAATTAAAATGGTATTGGATGAAATTCTGTTCGAGAGGGGGAAAAAACCATTGCTATCAATTTTCTCTAACGTTTTTTTAATGGAACAGGAGAGGGCAATTGGTTCTGATAAAAGGGATATTGTATGACTAACGGGCTCCGAGAGGGCAGCTTGGAGCCGAATGAACAGTTACTCAGAGGCCAGCACAGTAGCAAAACCAGCAATGGCATGAATATATTATCCAGGGATCTAAGGCAAATGCATGTTGTATTGGATACACGCTGTTGAATGTAAATCCATAGTGCTGAAATACTGTATATTTATTATGCAAGCCCAAGCTGAAGACAGTTTCTGTTTGATGGACTCCCGGTGATGAATGGATTGTTTCATTCGAGTAAATGAACTGTCAGAAACAATGGCTGCACAGTACAATTTCTCTCCCTGTCCCCAAAGGGCAGGAAAGCTCTGCAGCCAAAATAAAGATGTAGTTTTTTGTTAAGTCTAGTGAGATGGCAGGCTTGGGTTGCAAATTCAGGGGAATGGATATGGATTGTTTGACCTTAAAAAATCCCACCTCTCTTAGCTAAAAGCATCTGTTGTGGGCAGGTTTGCTTCAAATTGAAATGAGATAAAGGTAAATGTCTGTCTAGGCAAGATGCTGGAAGTCCTTGCTCTGGTTGGGGTCAGAAGTAAGGGTTTGGGAGAGTCCCAGTGCCACCAGAGATAAAGCATTGAGGTAAGCTGGGTCCGTGGCATGTCCCTGGCTTCTCCTGCACACCAGGAGCTCAGGACCCGCGAGCAGGCTGGGTGAGAGGAGTCTCCTTCCTCATCTGGCAGAAATATACGGTGGTCCCACAGGACTCTGATCATAACCAGTGTTTGAATGGTGGAAGGATTAATCCCTCTGCGATCAGCAGATGGAGCAGCTAAGCACCGTGAGCTACTGTTCTAGCCAGGGGAATGGTCAAGCAGGAGTCTGGGAAGAGCCCCCAGGATTGGGAAGAGGCGAAGCAGCTTTCCCGCTGTGTGGTCTGCGCAGCAGCTCGTTCCTGAGGGCTGGGAGAGATGGAGACCAGACCCCCGCACCTCTTGGTTCTGTATGGTTTCAAAGCAACCCAAGGACTCTGTGAGTCACCGTTCTTATATGCCAGTTAACATTAACTTGATGTTACTCAATATATTCCATCTATTGGTAATATCGGCATCAACTGACGGACTCATTTGCAAAGTTGATCCCGGGCAGCGCAGGGCACTTGCCCTGCAGCAAGACTGTATCCTCAGCAAATGGGCTCACACAAAATCCCTCCAGCTCCAGGACGAGCCTAAGTGTGATCCTCAACCCTGACATTGCAGCTCTTGGACCTGTGTGTGAACTCGCACGTCCCAATGTTCGTGCAAGAGGCTGCAAAGGGTCTGTTGGCCTGAGGGAGAGGGACCGGAGCCACCAGCTGTTTCCCAAGGTAACTTCACGGTAGAGTCGATGGCTGTAAATCAAGGCTGGCTGACGCTGAGCATGGGCAGGTACAAGCAGAGAGCTCTGTAGATTGGAAAATATGCTCATCGCTGGGAACGTTTCTGGCTGCCAGCAGCTTGAGTTTCCTGTTTGTGCCCATGGAGCACCCCGGCTGAGGTGGGACTTTTCGAGCTGCTCCTTTAAATCAAACATCGGCAAAGAGGGATCAAGAAGACAAACGAAGAAAGCAAACAAAGAAGGGCAGTTTCTAAGAAACCCTGGAGATTTATGGCCTCTCCAACTGATCCCACGCCAAGTTTATTTGATCTTCATCCATCGCTGCCGAAGGGGAGCGTCAGGATGGACCGTGCTCCCACCTGACGTCTGCGCCGCTTGTTTTTTCCAAGCAGGGCTGAATCAGACCAGCTCTCCGGGTCACACATGAGCTGGTGCTGCCTGTAAACACGCTGCTTCACCAGTGATTTACTGAGCGTTAGGCTTCGCCCTGTCTGCTGGAGGAAAAGAAAAGACAAAAAAAGCTGCAACGTGCAGCAGGACATGCAGTCAGCCCTGGGGATGCCTCTGGGATAGGTGCGGAGGAGCGAGGTGCTTTCAGCCCATACCTTTGGCAATGAAGCACTTATAGAAATTGCTGCGTAAGCAAGCGTGGCATGGCTGAGCCAGGGCAGACCGAGGACCTGCTGGAGATGGCTCTCTGTTGGTGGCATGCAAGGTGACCTGGCGAGGGAACATTCTGGAGCACTCCTGGAGCCGTGGGATTCCTGATGGGGACAAGCTGTGTGCATGTCACCAAAAACTCCAAACATTGATGGCAAAAGGTTGATGTTTGAGTAAAGCACAGGGGCAAGTCCTACCTCTGCTTCAACTCTTTTTTCCCTTCTCAACAGTCTGCAGTTCTCGCCTGCTCGTTTGGCTGGAGTTAGGGCTGGCTCTATCAGCCAATATTTGTACTGAGTCTAAGAATGTCACTGCTTGGCTCTCAGCAGTAATAATTCCATTTTTTCATTTGTTTTGTGCCTGTGACATTTGCAGAACAAGAAAAACTATTACAGGAGACTTTGTCTCAATTAACAGTTATCACTTCAATAAGACACTAACATGACAACAGGCATCCTCTCCCAGTCAGGACCCTTTGGACTTTATAGAATTAAAAAAAAAATAAAAATGGAGAAGAGTCTTGCTTTTAAGACTAGGAAGAGAGACCACTACAGCTGAGTTTTTGTATAACTGAAGTGTTGACATGGGAAATTTTAGGGGAGACAGAAAATAAGCAGCCTCAGAAGACCTTCACCCAGAAACAGGCTGGAAACCTTTGCATGAGGCAGCTCCCCTTTCCTTTCCACAGCCAGAGACCAGCAGAGTCTTTCATATAATGAATCTTCAATTCAGAGCTGCTGCTTTCTGCCCGGGGCTTGATTAAATGTTGTATCCCTGTGTGAAAGAGCTGAGAGAATACCCATGTGTGTGCACTGGTGTCTAAATATTTGCCTGTGATCTGCCCGATGGTCCACAACTCCAGGGAGCCGAGGGGAGCTGCCAGGTCAGCGTGCTCCAGCCCTCTGCAGAAAGCCACACGGCCGTTTGCCAGCGTGGGACAAAGGCGCAGCCTGCAGCCACAAGCACGGGAGGGAAAGCCGCAGGTAGGGCTTAACTGTCTTCTGGCTTTCAGAGATGTTTCCTCCTCCCGTGACGGAACACAAGCCCCTTGTGCCAGCAGTGCTGGAGGTGGAGCAAACCATGGAGCACCCATCCAGCTCCCTGTGGATGCAGCAGCGGCTGAAATTTTCATCACAGCACTTCCAGAGCTCAGCAGCCACGGTGGCGTTTCACTGGTGGGAAGAAGAGCACAGCGAGGCAGACCCTGTCCTGTCCCACACTCACCATCCTGCCTTTGCAGGACACTGTGTCCCAACTCCAGAGTTCCTCTCCCGTTCCTCGGATCCTCCTGGATAAGAAGGGCTCCTCCTCGCTGCAGGTTTCTGCAGCATGACTCCTGGCTCGCGGGTGCGCGGAGGCAGATCCAGCCCTTGCCAGCACTCAGCTGTGCTCGTCTGCCCTGCACGCACGTGAGCGCACTGCAGATGCTTTCTCAGGGTGTTTGTTTGTTTGTTCTCCAAGGGGAGGCTGAGCAGGGAGCTGTGCTGATGCTTAGAAAGAGCAAAGCTCCAGTAAGCAAAGAGGAGACAAGCAACAACCTGGAATGGTTGGGAAGGTTCTGCCCTCCAGAGAGAGCCCGAAACCTCTTGCCTCCCTGACACAAAGCTAGAAGAGGTCTTTTGTTGTAGGAGGAGACATCAGAGCCCATGGGCACCCCTGTTCCGCCTGCTGCTGCTGCTTTCCTGACCCAAACCCGCCCTGCTCTGGCCCACACCGGGAGATGCCAGGAGGAGAGGAGTTTTCTTGTCTGGGTTAAATCCCAGCAGACCGGGTGCATATCTGGTGGGGAAGCTTTCTGGCCACTGCAGGGGTGAAAAGCCACCATGGGGACAGCTGCAGGGACAGCCTGAGCTGGCCCAGGGTGAGGCACCGCATGGCTCGTGCCCTCGCTCCCCATTCTCGCATATGCATGGGCAAACACAGTATCTATCCCTTCTCCTTTTCTTATTCTCTTGCTTTTTACACAGAGGGCTGCTGTCCCTCTTAATTGGGACAGATTCCAGTCCCCATCCATCTCCTCTCTTCCCCCTCTCCTGGCTCCTGGTACCTCGAAGGATGCTGCTGTCCCAGTTGGGCTCAGCTCGGTGCCGAGCTGCGGAGCATCGGTGGGGTCTGGACAGGCAGCGAGCCCCTCGAGGGCTGTTCTGGGGGGCTGTAACCTGTCTCTGTGGTCACCCCGGGGGTGGGAGCCTGCCAGGGAGGCGAGCAGCCCTGGTGCCGGTGGGAAAGGGCGGGGGAATCAGTGGAAACTGAAGCTCTTTTAATAAAACCAGCCCTCCTGACATATAGCTAGTGGAAATATCCCTTCATCTGACCCTGAAGGACCACCCAGGGGTTACTTAATCCTGCAGTCCATCTTCTGAAAACCCACTGTAACAAGGTGTGTTAACCTCGGAGGCAGATTCGCAATTGCGGCCAGGGCTAATGACTGCAAACTCATCTCCCTTGTGACCTTCCTCCTCACACATGGAGGCTTTCATCAGGCTCCTAATATATATATTGCAGTTAAATGTCACTGGCATAAAGAGGAGGGACACCACCTCTCTAAAACAAAATAAATAGATTGCGTTGGCATCGTTTAGGTTTTTCCTCAGCCATTTTAAAACAAAATGTTTTTTTGGAAAGCCTTTACCAGGATAATTCATGTCTTCATCAACAGAGCAAATTTGTCTTCAAGAAAGAGAGCACAGTGAGCAAGAAAAATATTGTGGTCCAGCAAATGACATACGGGTTTGCAGGGTAATTACAGCACCTCTGGTCCTTTGGTGGAAAGGGGGGATGCTTCTTGGAGTTCATCAGAACTTAAGGTGGTTCCACTGAAATGCTCTTCCCTTAGTCCTCTTTCCTTGCTGGGACTGATCTGTAATTTGTCTTTTCCCTTCTCCCCTCCCCTGGCTTGGAAGAAGCATCCTGAAGCAAGCATCTTATCTGATCTTCTTAAACTGCAGCACTTTGATTAAGAAAGAACCAAAACCAATTCCTGGTGGTGCACCAAAAGGTCTTCTTGGCTGGGTATTTCACCTGCATCTTGTTCAGCTCAAACCTATACAGAAATCATTTGTCTGATATGAAATCAGCCGGGTCTTGTCTTCCTGGACCAGAATTTCAGTGCCTTGGATGAATATTTAAGTCAGGGTAAATGCTCTGAAATGCTCTTGAACACTATTCTTTAAAAAATCTTGTCTCACGGCTGATTGCAGTTATTATGTCCCATGTGGAATAACACATACTTCACATGAACTTTTCAAACATTTTTTCAAGGCCTGTATGATTTTATCTTTACAGTATCTAAAATGTGCTTGCCCCCAAGCCTTTGGGCACATGCACAAATATTACTTCAAGCGCAGTGTATTCAGCTGTGTTCGCTCGTTTGCACTTCCATTGAAGTCTAAGCCCAGTAACATTAGCTGGAGTTGGGGAGGAATAAGAGCAACAATTTCAGCAGACACCGGCAAGGATGATAGCATGTTGTATCTCTGTTTCAGCTGCGCCTCAGAGCTCTTTTGGTGCAGATTAAGCCAGAAAATCCAGGTTTAAGCTCCTATACGAGTGTGTGCGTGCATCCCGTCGTTAATGACACACGTTTAAAGGCAAAGCTGGAGTGATGTGAATGCACTGTTGTCTGCAAAACATGCCCAAGATTTCTGAAGCCAAACTATGTGGGATTTTATAGATCCACATAAACACCTGAGCACCAACTGGAAAGCCATGCAGGGTGGGGATAATAGGCAGAATATGTTCTCTACCATGGACAGCTTTAGAGGAATAGGTATCTTCCTCAGTTCGCTGGAGTATCTCAGCATCCTCTATAACCAATATGTTCCAGTAATTAAACCTTAGCAGGACAAATTCCTGGAGGGAGGATGTGTTCTCTTTCATATTTCTGGACAAATTCCAGTGGCCAAGGAGGTGTCTCCCCCCACCACCTCCAGATACAGCTCCAGGGTGCACGTGCGATACAGAAGCAAAGCGAGAACTCTCTTTTCCTTGGTCCAACCTGCAACAAATGCAAACGGGTGTCCCGTCCCCTGGGGCGATGCACGATCACTGGGACAGGTTTGCCCTGAGCGCTGTTGTTCCCATCTTATAAATGAGGCAAGTGGTGCAGAAAAGGCGTCTGCCTCCTGCCTCAGCCAGTGGCTGGAGCTCGGTAAGACCCTAAATCTTTATGACCCTAATTAGCTCACATAAACCTCCCAAGGAGACCTTGCTGCTGCAACACACAGCCCGTTATTCTGGAGCACAGGTCTCCGTGACGGAGGTTTGATGGCAGCAGTGGATCAGACCCGCTCCCTTTACCAGGAGTATTAGATTTTTAAGAACTGACCTGCTGCTAAATCTCGTGGAAGGAATGCAGCGGACGTAGGTTACCGCGAACTGTAGAGTCATCTTCTACTTATGCACAGTATGTGTCCAAGTATGAAAGGCGTTTCTAAGCCTGCTGCCAGCGGTGGCCCTTTGCTAAATATTCAACCACATTTATGACACCTCTGGCCTGTGGGAATTGCCTGTCTGAGACCTTAAAGTCAATTTTCATCCAGCTATGATGCAAGTTTAATGCCTGCCAGAAGAAGAAATAATATTTGGAAATTAAGGATCGAGGGAGGGAATCTTCAGCTGATATAAACCTTATTGACTTCAAGGGAACCACACTGGTCTACACCAGCTCTGCTGGTGGCCCAGGGTTTAAATAAACTGCAAAGGGTAGTTTAAATTCATTTTTAAGGAGGAAAGGGCTGTTGGGAATGCTGTGCTCTTATTTACATCACTTTTACACTGCTTTGGGGGTTCTGTCCCATCCTTTTGCTTCAAAAACTGAGGACCAGCAATGTTGTATTTTGGGGAATAGCAGCTCCCCAGTGTTTCCATGCAATGCCAGAAGAACGATGATATCTGCTGCCTTTCCACACCCTCACCCTGGCAGAGTCAGCCTGTTGTGGCTGGCCCACCCTTTCCTGAGCTTTGTTCCCGTTCCCTTCTTT
>NW_010123098.1:71775-74719 GCF_000699245.1 Pterocles gutturalis
TGTGGCTGCCACCACTTTCCCTGAGCTTTGTTCCCGTTCTCTTCTGTCACATGAGGTTGGACCACAAGAAGCCGTCACGCTGGGAGACGGAACGATCAGGGTGAGGGGAACGTCTCTGCCTTCTGCAATGTGGCCTCAGGGTTTGCAGCGGACCATCGTGTGTGGTCACCCGTGCTTGCGTAGTCAACCCTTGCAGGGGTTTGTGAGCAACTCTGAGAAATCTGTGTTGAGCTGCCAGCAAATGCCCTGGGTGGCTGCTGGATCTGTGGCAACGCTGGGGACCGATGTGCAGCTCTGTGCTTTGGTGTCTGACTTTCACTAACGCTGAGGACCAGCAGATCCTGTGGACTTCAAGTCAGCAGCTGATGAGCAAAGAAGGCGGCAAATATTGAGGTTCCATTTGCTTGCTTTAATCTGCTTATTCCTGAAACTGATGTCAAACCTTCCTGCAGCAGAACAGGAGAGATTTACATGAAACTCCTGCAAAGCGATTGCAAAGAGCTCCCCAGCAGTAGCTGCCTGCTCCCTTCCCCCAAAGAAAAAATGGTTTACTCTGGAGTATGCTCAAGGCATCGCAAAATGCAGATGTCAAACCTCCTTAACTTCCACTGGCTCCAAAGGAGGGTTTAATCAGTGAAATAAAGTGAGGAGTTGTGAGTTCCGTGCAGTAAACAAGTTAAACGTTATTAAACACACACGTGTCTCTTTAAGGAGATGAATTGATTGTGTGTGTTTATTTTTATAGCATTATTTAACTGAGGAAGAAAAAAAGACTCAGAGTTGATGCCAAGATGATACAGCTGAAACAAAGCCCGAGAAAAGATTTTTCCACTGTGCTCATTTTTTTTTCCTGATAACTGTCTCCCATATCTGCCAATCTTAGGTCAACAAACACAGGTTGATTGACAAGTTAAAATGTTTAGCTTAGCCTGCAACTCATATAAACCAATTTAAAATTTCTAGTGCAGGAGGGAGATGTAAGAGAAACAAACAATATCCCTTCCTTCCTAGCCTTTCCCTGGAGTGTAATCCCGAAATGTTTTTGTCGCGGGCAGTGGCTGGTGGCAGGGGACATCCCTTGTTCGCAGGTCAGCAGGTGGGAGCAGCTCATCCCTCCTTGCTCCGCACGGGAAAATGATGCAGGTCCTCGTGGGACTGCGAAGCGCTGCCAGGCTCAGGATGGAGCAGGATGGGCTGAATGTGGTGCATTTCCATCCTCGCTAGGAGCTGTGCTTCTAAGAAAAGTCTTGTCTCCTATAATGTGATCACATTGCTTTGTGGTGCGATTGCTTTGGCAATCAAATCCTAAATAACAGAACTGATAGGATTTTGCATTGATAATGCTCCTTCCCTCTTGCAATACTCTCACGGCATGATTAAATCTTTAAACAGGATTTTACAAGTGAAGAAATTCCAAGAGGAGGAAATTGTGTTGATCAAAAGCAAAAGTGTTCGGAAGGGTGATACCTCCCAGTCTCCCGTTACGTGACCTATTGGCTGCTCGGTACAGAATAACTTACTTTCTCTCTCCCATTTTATTCTCCAAGGCCACTGATTTGAAATCCCTCGGCAGCATTTAAGCAAACATCATCCCTGACAAAAAGTCTTCAAAAGCCTTGGTGCGACCTGCAATGGAAGCAACCCCTGGGTCTGAGCCCCCGAAGGAAGCGTTGCTGAGCAGATTCATTCAAGAGGCAGACATCAGGTGTTCAGCACACCGATTTTTAAACGGATATCTTCAACATTTCTTACCTCCTACGGTGGTCCCTGGAGCTGTCTGCGGCGGGGGGGCAGGCCCAGCTCCCTCTGCACCCCAGCTGGGGGGGGCTGCCCTGCTCAGGCAGCACCCCCCGGGTCCAGCTGCACAACCAGCCCATCTGACCCCATCCTCTGAGCTTTTCGGACCACCTGGATGGCAAAGGCAACAGCCTCGTGTTTTGAAACAGCCCAGCACCGAGGAGTGTGCTGCAGCGTCGCCTCATCCCGCTGACAGCACGGCTTTAATCTCGGAATCAGCTGCATTACTGGAGAGTTATTCTTCCAGAGTCTGAGCATCTCCCTGTGCAGTTACAATACTGAAGGGACCCTTCTCTGCTTTTTTTAAACTTAGGTATACACCTGCAAGTTTCCTGTGCTCCATCCCAGAGCTGTGAACCAACCCCACCTCCCTCCCCAGAAGTGGTTCCGTATTCTGTGCCTGTGTCTTATCTTCTGTAAATATTTAGCAGAAAAATTGTGGGATTCTCAAGATGTTTGAAAGATAGATCTACGTCATAGCAGCCCAGTCTCACAACTACATTTGCTTAAATTATATAGTAAAACAAATAAGCCTTCCAACTTAGCTGGATGGAAAACAATTGCTGGGCTTTGATGGTGCGAGTACAAATGCCTCCGCGGTTGACACCTTTGGTGATTGATGTTTTTTGATGCTATGGGTTTGTTTTGCTCCCTCACTGTTTGTTTTCCCACTGGGCTGACTCGGACGGGGAATGCCGTGCCTCCACATGGAAGTGCATATGTGGGCAGCCATGGACTTTGGGATCAAAGCAGCGAAACATGCAAACACAGCGGTTCCTCTGAGAGGTCGAGCGCCCTAGAACCAGCCAAGGGAAGGCAGATGGGGGTCTCTCCTCCTCCCAAATGTTGGTAAAGCTGTCTCAGAGTTGAAAGACTAACGCGTTTTGGATCGAAGAACAACTCTGATGAGAAGACTAATTAGTTAATTTGGCCCCATTTTTTTATATGTTTATTGCAGTAACCCATTGTTAATCTCATGTTGTCTGTCCTTCAGCTGGAGAAAAGTGGTTCCGTATCTTTGTGTGTTTGGGTCTTTGGTTCTTCAGCTCCTCAGAACCTTCTATTTTGGGTCTGGGTTGGGTGTGCAAGTGTCTCCTTGCTTTGCTCCATGCTGCCATCAAATTTCTGGGCTCCCCATCGTGGAAGC
>NW_010123099.1:0-19444 GCF_000699245.1 Pterocles gutturalis
CCCCCGCCGCTCCGCCCCTCCCGTCAGTCACCCCGGCCCGGCGGGGCCGCGCCGGTGTAAGCGTTTAACGGAGAAAGTACCGGTAGATGGCACCCGAGAATGAGCGGTTTGGGCCCGGGGTTTTGTGGGAGCCGTAGGGCCTTTTGTTGTCCTGCAAATGGCGCCCGTCGCGCCGCCTATGCCTCAGTTTCCCGGCTGCTGGGGCGGGCACTGTTGGCGGCGGGTTGAGGTTAATTCGTTTGCTCCCTGGGAAACCAGGCTCTTGGTTTTTTAAACCGGGAGTCCCCCAAAAAACGAGGAAGCTGGATTTTAAAAATCTCCTGGCTATAGGCAGTGTGTCAGGAAATGGACGGGTGCTGTGCTTGCTCAAAGGTTGGCCTGGGGCTAAGCCAGACAACTCATCCAGAATTCCCACCGTGCTTAAGAGCAGTTTCCTCTTAAAACTGCACCAGCCCAACCTGTTAGTAACTCGCCCAATGTAGTTATTACTAGGTGCACTAGCAGTCTGGCTGTTCTTTCTAGCCCGAGCCTTGCCATCCTCTGCCCTGGTGCCAGCCTTGACCTTCATTTTATAGTTCAATGAGTGGATTAAGGGAGTCAAACCCGCAGAAACCCAGCCACTGCTTGCTTTTGGTTTTCCTGAGTTTGTTTTCTGCTGGTTTGGTGCCTTGAATCAGTTCACTGCATAGTCAGCTGAGCTTCAATGCCTGCACAGGGTGTGAGCATGGGCGAGGGGCTGTGGACTGGAGAGAGGGTGGGATCTCCCCGTTTGTTGACAGGAATACATGTGTTCATTAGCTTAGCTGTAGAGTGAAGCCATGCAGTAAATATGGGGAGAGTTTTGAGTGGGCAGTGATATTCAAGTGACAAGGCATCTGTCTGGAAATGAGAGCAAGCCTTTATTTTGTGTCACAGAGATGAGAAGGAGGGGGAGGTTAGGGATCTCACTTAAACATTATTTATTTCCTTGGTTGGTGGCTCTTGTGGGTTTATTCTGAGCCTCTCTTCTTCCCTTTCCCTCATCTCTAAAGTTCTCTTTGTCTTGACACTCTGGACCTTATTTTAAACCCTTGCTATGCCTTGAGCAGGATTTATTGTTTGTCAGGGCACCCAAAGGAGGTCATTTAGCTTTGGGTGGAGGCTGAAACTGCTGTTGTTTAAGTTTGCAGAGAGAACCCCTAGATAAATGAATCCAGCTCTTTCAGCTGCTGCCAATTCCTGGCAGAAGGGTTACATAAACATACTCTAAACCTCGAGGGTATTATAAATAAATCTTATAAAATATTAACTTCTCTTAATCTCTGAATGAACCAAAATGCTGCTAAACTGATTTAAACCCTTACTAAGAAAAGAATAAACCAGGTGTCGCATAAAGAACAATAATCCCAACCTCTTTCTCAGTGTGCTGACATTTGTTTCTTATTGTTCTGTACTTTTACTGTTCCCATTAAATTACAATTATTTTCTTTAAACAAATATTTCGCGTCATGTATAGTTATTGAAAAGCTTCTTCAAGTCTGTATGGATTCTAGTAAGTTAACCTTTTGTGTTGCCAATGCAGGAGTAGTAATTATTTGGCTTAATGTTTTAGTGAGTTTTTAACATTGTAAATGAACATTTAAGCCAGTAAGGGGCTTCTGCAGACTTTTTAAAATGATCTCATTCTGTCAAAAAGCACATTTTGTCACCTTTTTCAATATTTCTCTCAGAAGCTGGAAGATGATTGCCCATCTCTCTGGTGTGTACTTCTTGCTGAAGTATTTTATCCTGCTGACTCCTCAGATAAAACTCTGAAATCCTTGGGCAGCAATGCTAGTAACATCAATGGCTGGTTTGGGTAGAGGTAATTCTGTTATTGCTCTAACCTGGAATTTCTGGAAAAAAAAAACAAGTTTTGTGTCAGGAAATACTAATCAGTTGTAGCTAACCCTTGTTAAAAGAACATCCAGACGTTATTTGTCAACATGTAAGTGAGGAGAAGAGACCCTCAGCTGTCCCATGATGGCCAAACAGAGGCTGAAGCTTAGGAAGTCTCTGTAGATTCTTATGCTTGTACCAAAAAAAGTCTTCATGCAGAGGAGAATGGGGTGGAGAGAGAGACCCACCTCAGAATATCCACTGAGGCTGAAGTGTTCACTAGGGTATGGGAGACTGGCACTGGGAGCCCTCATCTGTAGAGAAGAGAGCAGAAATGTGAACAGTGATCTAACAAGTCTTTTCTCTACACTCACATAGGCAAGGATATATTCTCCCTTTTTCTCATTTTCCTCTTCTGAATAATCCTGGATTCATTCCAGTGTCAGAGTTAAGGAAAAATCTGTGTGCAGTAACAGTAGGGTTTCCTGTCCAGTTCCATGCCACAGGGAGCAGGCACATGCAGTTATTTTTACCTGGACTACTAAAAATATTCAACCAAAAATCTTTGTTTAAAGGAGTACACTAAGAAAACATGTCTTAACTGCAGTTGTTCCACTCCTGGCCACAGAGTAATACATTAATGCATGTGGTAACAAGAACTGGGCCACTTTAAAACACAGTTTACCCTTTTTCCATGATTTATACATCCAGGTCTTTAATTACAAAGTAGATGGAAAGTTCCAAAAGGATGTTGCAGTGAAGGGGTTTCATCTTTGTTGTTGCTGCATTTGTTTATTTTTTGTAGTCCTGTCTGTAGATAAATGTGCTGGTAAACTTTCATTTGTTTCTTGTTGCCATTGTGCTTTCACTCCTGAGTTTTAAGGACAACTAAAGGTTGTAAAAGGTGCTATGCTAACAGCAGTGGGAAACAAAAGTCTCAGTGATTTCTGGAGGATGAGGACCACTGCATGCTTCCTTGGCTGTGTGCTGCAGGACTAAGCTGGAGCAACTGTCCTTCAGAGGGAAAGGAAACAGCTCTTTTTCCTTATCCACCGACACCTTTGCCAACTGTGGGCATAATCCACTGCACTCAGCAAATCTGATCTTCTCAAGTCTCCTGCGGTTTTACCTGAGATTCAATTTTACTCCATGAAATGGATCAATCTGTCAAGGCACTTTACATTCATCATCAAGTAAAGAGCAGATATTACCATCTTTCGATTACTCCTGATTCAGACTGCAGATTTGTGAGTGAAACAGTGGGTATTCAGGTCATGCAACTTTTGTTGCATGATATGTTTTGATACCTATCTATGTTAGGATAGTCTCGTATCTTTTTAGCCAGTGGAGTAAAATAGGACTTCTACAGAGAGTAGTTCAGAACAAGCACTCAGATCATGCTAGCTAACCTTAGTCTCTCTACTGGTTGTAGGTTACTGATCCTCCCTGACCAGGAACATCTCCACAGCTGTGCCACATTCTCTGAACACACAAATAGGCAGAAGCAGAACTTGTGGCCAAATTTTCAAGGGCTTAGCGCATCATAACTGTGCAGCTTCCACTTTGACATCAAAATAAGACCTTCAGAATTAGGAAGTCTTCACTACTAATCTAGTGAGTTCCTTTGAAAACCCTGCACCCTGTGGGGACAATGTACTCTCTTCAGAATTTTGTCTCTAGTTTTTCAAGAGCCATCCTAAAACCTGCATACTGTCATGAGAAGAGATGACTTATCTGGCTACCCTAGCACAGAAGCACAGGCCCACGCAAACAGTTTGGTTCAGTGTTGTTGCCTGGGGTGACATGCATACAATATCAGATGCAAATACAGTGAGTGTTTGAATGGAATTCACAAAGTATATGCTTTTAAGATAAAGTAGAGCCAAGTCCTTCTGCAGCTGCTTTGGATGCAAATGTATTTGTAATGAACTCTTGGTTTTGTATGTATCCCTTATCTTGCACCTGTTATCATCTTTGTTGTAAAAAGCTTAGGAGTAAGCTTTGCCAAATGATACGCCCCATCTGTGCTACCTGGATAAACAGTGTTAGCAAGAAACATGCAAACTGAAAAGCCACAAGTTCTCGACGGACAGGACCGGCACTTTTTCTCTGGCTAGCAAGGACAAGGTCTTTGTATTCTTTCAACAAGTTGCCAACCTTTTCTTGTTTGAAATTCTTGTGAAGTTGTTGGAAGGAAGATGAGAGAGAGAGGAAGCTGGGGGAGTGCAAACTCATTTTTGGCATACAGGTGAAGTCAACTGCAAATATAGCAATGATTTCAATGGAATCCAGCAAGTGAATGTTTTTTTACCAGAGCCAGAATAGAACTAAATGTTGTGTCTGCTGTGTTGGAAGCAGGTGTATTTGTTGTGAATGCTGCTCTTATTTATATCTTTTTGCTTGGACCCCCACAAACCAGGCTAGCACACAGAAGGAGGAAAGGTGACTAATGGGAAACCGCATCACTAGGACTTGTCCCTGACAAGTCTGGAAAGAAATGACAGCAAATATGGCAAGGTGAGAGAGCCCTCAGGCATTTCAGTGAAGAGGTAGCAGTAGAGGAGAACAATGTGTTCCAGGACCTTATCATGTTCTACTGAGATCTCTGTATTTTCCTATGTTTTCTTTTTCTAGGAACTTGCAAGAGGAAACATTATTGAGTAATTAAAACACAAAGCTGGCAGCTTGGCTTCTGAGGTCCTGTCACTGAGTTCCTCTAGTAACACATGCACTATGATGGTCACATCTGAGAGTGGCTGACACTTCATGGTCCCTGGGCCAAGTCATTTTAACAGACTTGCATCTTTAGTGTTCACATCTCAAGGCCTTTTGGGTGCTTACGACATATCACTACTGCATATTAGTGGGGACACAGGGTGATATGAGACCTGTCCCACTGGGGAAACCTCCACAAGCCTGTTTCCAGCTTTGCTACCTGAGATGGAGGGGATAGGACTAGCAGCACTCCCTGTGCCTGGGCATGGACCGCTCCCTGTTCCGCCATTCATCCTCTGCCTTGCGCTTCCTCACAGGCATGCTGGTGCTTGCTGCTTGTGTGTGTTAGAGCGAGGTAAAGAGTAGAACTTGGCATCATGGGTGTGCTGTCCTAGACCTTGAGCTGTAAGGGAGTTCACCCAATGCCATGTCACCAGAACAAGAGACAGAAGTAGGAACCACATTCCTTTTGCTGCCTGCCACATGGGGTCTGTATCTGCAACAACAGGGAAGGGTACTGCACCCTGATCTGCCCAAGCCTTGTGAGTCAACGAGGATAATTCATAAACTGGTTACCCTGGCAGAGTCCATGATGACGGCATCTTTTGGCACTTGGATACATTCCACCAGACACAAGCCAGGAACTTCTGCTGTCTTCTGCTGTTTAAAAAACTGGTGACCTCAGGGGATCCTTCTTCATTATGGTCAATCCAGCCTGACCCCTGACCTGTCCAGGAACTTTAACCAGGCTCCAAATTCTTGCAGGGTTGAGTGTGCTGCCGGGCAGATGAGCAAAACATTACAGATTTCCCAGCAGTGCTACAGCATCCCAGGCACCCTTGCTGCCTCCAAGGCCCTTGTAGCAGCTTGTACAAGGGCTCAGAGAAAACTTTCCATGCAGAACAGGCACTCCTGGGGTGTTGCAGGCCAGGCAGTGTGCCTGTCTCTGGGGATGAGGCAATGCTTTGGGAAGCTCAGCTGTAACCAATGGCTGGCAGCAAAGTGTCCAAAAAGTTGTCAAGCTGCAAGGATGCAGACATGGATTCGTTCCACCTTGACTTTTGCTCTCTGCCTCCCAGTGCCAGTCTCCTTCCCCGCTCATGGTATGAAACTAGCCTCCTCTCTCTTTTTCCTCCATCCCAGCCCCTCATGGCAGGTGCCAGGTAGTCAGCTGCTTAGCAGGAGAGTGCCCTAAACCCTGCAAGCCTCTTTTTGAAACAAGTTTCTTTTTGAAACCCATTGTGCAAGGGTGCGAGGCTGCCAATCCAAATGAAATATCCAAATCTTGATTATTTTGTGCAGTGCAGACCATAGGGAACAACTGTAGGGACAGGACTGCAGACTACAGTGCAGAGACATGCGTGTAGGCTCCTGAGACACTGCAGCACTTATTCTATTATGCTAATTGAGAAATTATTGCAGAGAGGATACAGGGTTTCCTGGGGTTGGTCCCTGAGGTGAGTAAGGGATGCTGATGTGCAAGAGATGCTATGACAGCTGACCTTACGAAAATAACGGCACCTACTGCCACGTGCAGAAACAGGATCTTGGGTGCCTAAGTATTTTTCCTGACAAAATCTTGGGCACTTACAGCTCCTCAGATCAGCAAGGAGGGCCTGAATGTCCAGTCAGACTGTTTCCTGCCTAGTCTTTACTTCAGGCAACCGTGTCCCCTTCTGAAACACAGCCCAGTTCCTCAGAGGTCATGCAGAGTGTTTCCACCTTGTCACATTGGTCAGCTCCATCTCATATCGGGGTCCTACTCTTTCAACTGTTCACATGAGAATTCATATTTGCACATTTTCCCCTTAGATGATGAAAGGAAGCCCAAGCACGGGGTAGAGAATAGCTCTAGTTGCCTCTGCTTTGAGCAGAAGGGGTGAACTAGACGATCTCCAGAGGCACCTTGCAGCCTGTGAACAGAATCCATTGATTTTGTAATTCTGTGACTGTGCAAAATGTAAATGA
This sequence comes from Pterocles gutturalis, assembly GCF_000699245.1. Lineage (NCBI taxonomy): Eukaryota > Metazoa > Chordata > Aves > Pterocliformes > Pteroclidae > Pterocles > Pterocles gutturalis. The sequence continues at coordinate 6,541 of NW_010123099.1, forward strand.
TAGTGCCAGTCCTCACCGGGTCAGCAGAAAACACTTGAGTGACCTTGGAGATACACGTACAATACAGTAGAAATTAAAAGTACTGAAGAATCCTGCAGAGGAAACAAGGCAGCTGACATTTTGGTTGTGGACACCAAACTGAAATAATTTATGAAGTGCTTCAGGGAAGTGGACAGATAGTGAAATATCCATATAGCCAGAGAGTAATGCTGAATTTACTTTCAAGGTTGTTTGGGTGGTTTTTTTTTGTTGTTTTTTTTTTTTTTCCCCATCCCCAGGCCCCAAGCACATGAGAAAGCTGCAAAGCAGAGCCTTCACAGGTAAGGAAACTTCTCATTGTTCATCAGTTAGCATCCTTGCTGACACCTTTACAGATGACATTCCTACTTCTCAAAGTCTCTGGCCACTCTGCTTGGCCAAAGTGATTTTCCAGATCCAGGGCACCTAGGAGTGGGAACACACTTGGGCAGGAGCTGAAAGGATCCTCTGTAGAGGACTACAGGGCACAAACATACAAGGGATTTGTAATATTGAAATCTGCAGTAGCAAGTAGAAACATTTTCTCCCAAAAGTGCCCCTTATCAGCCGAGCATAATAACTAGCTCAGTTGTGCTGGTTTTGGCTGGGACAGAGTTAAATTTCTTCACAGTAGCTAGCTTGGGGTTGTGTTTTGGATCTGTGCTGAAATGGTGTTGATAGTACAGGGATGTTTTTGTTACTGATGAACAGTGCTTACACCAAGTCAAGGCCTTTTCTGCTTCTCATCCCACACCACCAGCGAGTAGGCTGGGGGTGCTCAAGAATTTGGGAGGGCACACAGCTGGGACAGTTGACTCCAACTGACCAAAGGGGTATTCCATACCATATGGCGTCATGCTCAGCATATAAAGCTGGAGGAAGAAGATGGAATTGGGAAGGACATTCAGAGTTACAGCATTTGTCTTCCCAAGTAACCGCTCCTTGTGATGGAGCCCTGCTCTCCTGGAGATGGCTGAACACTTGCCTGCCGATGGGAAGGAGTGAATGAATTCCTTGTTTTGCTTTTCTTGTGCACAGCTTTTCGTCTTTACCTATTGAACTGTCTTTATCTCAACCCACAAGTTCTCTCACTTTTATTCTGATTCTCTCCCCCCGTCCCACTGGGGTGGAGTGAGTGAGCAGCTGTGTGGTGCTTTTGCCGTCTGGGGTTAAACCATGTCTTAAGTATAGCAGTTGCTGGAAAAATTAGATGCCTTGCTACTGCCCTGCTTTTCGCTTCCCCGTGTTTTTCTGGTGATGTGGGATCTCAAAGCATTTCTAGAACACCTTTTAAAAACCAATCCTTTTCAAATCCACAAACAGTCCAGAGTTCAGTTCTGAGCATTATAAATGGTCGTGCTAATTAAATGCAGCTAAAATAGTGAAAAGAGTTGCAGGGCAGATGAGATCAATGACAAAACCCCCTTAGAGAGCACAGAAGGGGAGAAAGTGCTGATGTAGAAAGGTGATTTATGGTGATTCTCTGGTTGCTGAAACAGAAGAATTATTGAGAACCTTAAGGAGAAAGGAGCTTTAGGTTGGAAGATTGACGACTAAAAACCATGGGGAAGTAATCCTTTCTGCATCAGTATGGCAAAGCTTGAGTTCTGGGAGGCAGGTCAATGTAGGTCAACACACTGGAAATGCTAAGCTGGGGAACTTCTCTGGTCGCCTCCTTCCCCCATGTTGCCTCTTCCCCACCCTGTCTTTGACAAAGGGAAGCCCGTGCATTTTGGTGTTGTGTTTTCACATACTGAGCATTCAGCTCCATGGTCTAATTACTAACCAAAGACTTCACTGCTAGGCAGCCTGATGCAAAGATAAAAGAAGTTACTCCAAGTATGGTGATTCTTATTTTAGCCTAGAGTTAGCAAGTTATTAAATGTGGCTGGCATTGGGATTTGTCATCTCTCACTGTAGGAGGTCCTTTTCTCACCTTTTATCCTGTATAGGCTGCTATCATCTTTTAACATAAAAACTTTTCAAGATCAATCTCATACACATACACATCTGTGAGTTACTTTGTGTCCTTCCAGTAACTGTGTTAAAAATAAAGCAATAAACTTTTATTCTAAGTAAGTGCTGTTTTTACACTTTCCTATAATCTGAAAACATTATGTGAAAAGACCGTCCCTCCATATTCTACAAAATAAGTAATATTCCAGCCTGATCTGTAATTCCATTGCAACACAGGATGAGAACCTGGGAAGAGTTAGGATTTGTTGATTTTTGAAACTTTTACATTTCCTTTGGATGAATGGAGTTACATATTTGAACAATCATACTGTTATGTTTGGACAGTTATTATTATTTCATGACCATCACAGGCTGTAATTAGACATAGTTTTCTGACTTTAAAGATGCCATTTTCTTTGTTTCAGGAAGTTTCCGACAGCAATTATTGCAATTGGATGGCATTTCAATAGCCAGTCTCTAGCAAACTCCTATGATGAGTCACAGCATTGGCAAAACACGGAAAGTGTGGTGCTGTAATGTCATGTAACAGCAAGTCAGTGTCTTCTGATAATATTTTAATGACAACTGTCTCAAGCAGACCAAGTTTTCAGAAAGTGTTATTCACACATAATGATCTGGGTTGCAGAAACACCCTTGGAGGATAGAGCTAATAAAATAAGCAGCTGGTTAATACAAACGTCTTCATTTAATTTTATTGTGTGGAAAGTTGCATCGTTTTCTCACATGAGAAAGGCACTGCTGTTGTCTGGAAAGTTTCCATATGGCCCTGCAGCTTTCAGATTGCTCCAGTCAAAGGTGTCAATCAGACGTTTGCTGCACTTTCACTGCTGTTGACTTGTACGTCTCTATATATTTCACAGATTGGCTTTATTTGAAAAGCCGTGTACAGCTGTAAAGTATTAGTCATTAATCTGGCACCTTGTAGCTGCAGTATTAATCAATAATCTGGCATCGTTACATGCTGGGGTTGCATTCTAATTTCCTTTGTCTTGATTGTTAAGTAATGTTATTGCAAACAAAACGCAAGCTCACTTTTTGTTTCCTCTGTTCCAGAGATGCATTTCAGAAGCTGCCTGTTGTGCTCCTTACCACTGGAAAACAAGTAAACCTGCCCAGCTCAGCGAGCCACTGCACTGCTTCATGCTCACCACCACTAACGCGGTTACACCATAAGGAAATTTAAAATAATTTTGTTAGCGTTTGGAGCATGAGGTTCATCTTCAGCCAGACCTCAGACCGTGCTGTCCAAGTGTTTGGATCACTGAAATACTCTTATATAAGCCTAATTGACACAATTAGAAGAATGACTCCTTACAGATGTGTGTTGCTGTAGCAACCTGGGGGGAGGGCAGCCTTAGACCTCTGTATTTAGTAAAATAATATTAATCATAATAGGTAGAAGCACTTTATCCTTTTTGTAAGGCACTTGCTCAGGAGCCAAGCGCCTTAGCATGTTGCAACAAGGATCACTATAATGGAGTTGAAATAATTTGAAGGCGAGCTAAAATTCTCTCAGTAATAACCAAAATTACATGGAGACAGAAACACAGTCAAATGTTGCCCAAATCTCCCAGGATATAGGCAGGAGGATTAGCTGTTCAAAGCTTTGATTCTGCTGCCATAGGAATGCTGGGGGAAAAAGAAAAATGCCAAAGGCACCCATGGAAGAAGGAGGCAGCCTACATTGCTGCGCTTGTCTGAGGTTTGTCCTACTGAAGGGTCCAGTCATAGAATCATAGAATCACAGAATCACAGAATCATACAATGGCCTGGGTTGAAAAGGACCAGAGTGATCATATAGTTTCAACCCCCCCTTACGCCATATGCAGGGCCGCCAATCACTAAACCAGGCTGCTCAGAGCCACATCCAGCCTGGCCTTGAATGTCTCCAGGGATGGGGCATCCACAACCTCCCTGGGCAACCTGTTCCAGTGCCTCACCACCCAGTCATCCAGTGCGAGCACTGTGGGCAGGCTTTAAATCCACCTGCCACCTCCTTTGTGTTAGAGGGACTCCAAGTCGCTCTGTATTGTTGGCAGCGGGTGTGCATATGCATGCTGGTGTCAATGTGTGCTGGCAGTGTGGTGAAATGGGAACAGGTCTCCTGCTTCCCCTGTGGCATGCTGGAGTAGGAACAGCTGCTTTGCAGAGTGGATCCAAATGGGTTTATTCCTGATGCTGCCTTGCCTGTCCCTGTTAACTTGCAAATTTCATCCAAACGGCATGGTCTCTTTGAAGTGTCAAAGGGACCACGCAAATTACCTGAGACTCACAACGTAGGACTTGTTTTCATGAAATCTTTTGATTTGAAGCCAATGATAAGTATGTTCACTAATATGATTGTCGCTTCAAAGTTATTATTTTAACTTTTTGCATTTTAAACTTTGTCTTGATGTCTTTGTAACTTGAACAGACACATTGTGTTGCTATGGAGTACAAGAAAAACCTGAAGTCAGAGCTGACTGGGACTGAATAATGGATTTCCATTTTTTTGCATGTTAAACTTTGTCTTGATGTCTTTGTGACTTGAACAGACACGTGTTGCTATGGAGTACAAGAAAAACCTGAAGTCAGAGCTGACTGGGACTGAATAATGGATTTCCATTTCCAAGATGAAGAAGCGAGTGAATAGCATGAATAAACAAGCAAGTCTGAAAAAAACCAAACAGTCATCTTTTGGATGATCATGGAAAATACAGATGAAAAGAGATCTCAATAAGTCATCTATACCACCCCACTCTCTACAGATGGATGAATTTTATCTCTGTCATTCCTGACTAAGTTTTATCTGATCTCTTTTTAAAAAGATATACAAACCTCAGGCAATCTAGTTTAGTGTATCACTAGCCTTATTTTTGAAAGTTTTTCCTAATGTCTACCCAAAGACTATTTCTGCTGCAAGGGAATGTCTTATTAATATGCAATATCTTCCTTTCTGAAGACTGCTCTCGTGTTTCTGTCAGGTTTCACTAGAGCCAGCACCCACTATTTCTCAAATCTTCCCATGTCAGTTGTGTTTTTCAAGAGCTCTGATCACACACATTGCTCTCCTCTGTTGCCTGATGAGTGTTTTATCTCTCCCAAGCGTGGTGCCCCAAGGTAGTCTCACTGAGCTCCAGCTGAGCTTTGCCAATGCTGAGGAAAGTGGAAGAATTACTTCACGTATTTTATAGCCTCTATTTATATTTGTACTTCTCAGTATGTCGTTTGCTTTTTTTGAAAGAGTATGTAAGCTCCAGAATATTTCTGCAGGGCTGCTCCCTCCTCGTTTGCTCCTAAGTCTGTGTTTTTGCAGTGGATTATTCTTGACCAGACATAAAATCTTGGATTTCCTATTTTTAAATAGCATCTCCTTTTTTTTTCACTAACAATCCCAGCTATGTCGTTAGGTAATGTGACATTGCTCTATTGAATAGTAAACTTATATTTCTACCAAATTGCTTTCAAATTTTTGTAAGCTTTGACACACTGTTTTGTGCCTGGGATCTATAAACCTTCAGCTTTGCTCTAATTGTAGTTCCAGGGCCCAGGTTCAGTATGGTCACGCTCAGCCTGCACGTGGCCCCTTCACTTACTCTGTTCCAGGTACGTGGTATGATTATAGCTGTTTGACCTGTTGCACCATTGTAAGCTCAGCTTGTCCTGATAGTAGTGCAGTTATGTTTACTGTCCTTGCAGCTCTGGCAATTACATCTCATTACACCACCTTAATTATTGAAGGACTGACATATCAGTGATACTGCATCTAAAATTCAGGCACAGAGAAAATGAGTTCTTTTAACTTCAGTGTCTTTTTATTTAGCTCTCCTCTTGAACTGCCTGTTTTCTCACAACACATTCCTCACTCTGTCACAACCAGTCACGATGTTTTTCCAAAAACTCTGGAAGATAGTCTTAAGGCTCTGCTTCTGCCAGGATTTTTTTTATAAAAAACATTTGTAATACTTGAGCACTTTTACCACAGTGGAATGAAAGACAGATCTTTAAAACACATGAGGTAGCATGTTTTGAAGCACTGGCACAGGTGAGGCAAATGGATCTTAGCAGATCAGCAGCTGGGGTTTACATTCTCTAGGTTTTGGACCTCACACCAGCTGAACCATCAGCTGGAAGAATACCCCAGGATCAGCTCTACCTCACCTTATCCAAGAACCTTTCCAACAACTTAACAGCTATGTGAAAAGTTCTTAGCCAAAGTAAAAAGGGTTAAGTGCAAACAACTCTCTTGCATCATCCCAGTGGAGTGCCTGACTACCCGACCACATCCTATGTATGAGGAACTCAGGCAGAGTTCTGTAGACTGCCCAAAGCCACGCAACAGGTCAACAGCTAAATCTGAAACTACAAGTTTCTTGCAGTGAAGCCTGTACAAGACAATCTTGCTGGCAGGCTTTACTAGAATCGTTGCTGTTATCTGGGGAGTTACATTGGCGTGCAGGGAGGCTACACCTTGCTGTGAGCGTTAACTTTTCCAAACTGGAAGCGTGTGTGGCAGGATCTGTCTCTTGCCTGGAGGCTTCATTAGCACAAATCTTGCAGAGACTGAGACCTCATTAATGTGTTATTGCGCGGAGGCAGTTTTAAAATGCTGCCTGAAAAGAGCTCTTCAGCTGACTGTAATACCACATTCTGAGTTGCAGCGATTCAGTATGCAACGATGACTCTTGCACCTGGCTTCTATGAAATGCTTAGCCCAACAGACAAGACCTCCCACGCTATTTATTCATTCCACAGAGCTCAGCTGGCACGGACTGCTGGCATTCATCCTGTCTGACCTAAGCAAGAAAGGGAACCTGTCAATAAGTGCGTGGGATCCCAAGTCAATTAATAGAATCATAGTATCATAGAATAGTTTGGGTTGGAAGGGAGCTTAAATTCCTCTGTGTGTAAACTACGTATACATACATATATACTGTAATACACTTTATAAATAATTTATGAATTACACAGAGACAGACATGTAGATTTGTATATATGTTGTGCTAAAATTAGGTTTGAACATGTGAGCTAAGGATGTTGTGAAGTATTGATTAGCTTTGTTACCAATGCAGTGCCTGAGACCTGGGAGCAGGAAGTGTCATGGTTTTTTTTGTCCGCTGTGATCACCTCAGGCTCCATTGCAATAGACATTATTTCATCTTCTCTCAGAAGTACTTGGCTTTTTTTTTTATGTATTGGGGCCAGTGTGAGCTTTGGTGAGAAATGTTTGGCTCAGTATTTGCAAGGAACATCCATGGCTGAAACGAATAGCAGCGCAGAATCATGGTGTGTGGCTTTGTACTCTGCAAACACTGAGAGATCTTTCAAAAGTAATGGTAATGTGCAATCGGATGGAGTCTTACAGTTGAAATCCAAGCACATCCATGCATATGATATGATTCATACTACTTGGTGCTAAACCGATGTTGCTAATTCTTTTGTAACTTGTCACAAAAGAACAAAGATAGTGCTCACTATTTTGGGAAGCATATGAATCAGTGGGAGAGCTGAAAGAAAACAAATGGATTGCTGGTAAGACTAAAAATGCCTTGGAGATGTGAACAGTGTGTGTCTGCTGACTCTGCGGTTGTGCAGAAAAATTCAAGGAAGGGTTTTAAGCATGGCTAGCCACACAACAAAGCACCCTTTGGGCTGACGATTTAAGGAGGAAGCTCTCTTGCACACTGACTGTCATTCCCACATGATTTAAAACGCAGATATGCTACAGACAAGCCTGCTTATCCTCTCACTGAACATTAACTGTCAATCATTATGAAGATAAATCCAGCATAGGAAAATGAATTGTGGCACCAAGGTAAGTTCCTCTTAAACTCAGCCTATAGTAGCTGATCAAGCCCGTTTGCCTATATGTTGACTCTGGGATGCCCATCATCCTGACATCACCACTGAAATTAAGAACAAAAAAACTGAAGGGTTAATAACCATGGTAATAACTCATCAAATGTCTGAAGTGTGTGGGGATTTCATAAATGTAGCAAATGCATGTTCAATGGCATAGCCAAAAATTCGTGGGTCATTTCCCTTCTGGTTGATAAGAACACTTTACTTGACTGTCTAAGGTGGGAGGTGTGCTTCTGGAAAGCCTTTCTAGTCACAGGGCAAAGAAGAAAACAGTAGAAGAGCTTGATTCCTGGTTGTACCCAGGGGTACAATGGGGTCTTTTATTACCGAGTGCTACAGGAGAGGACAGGTTCAGGCAAGAGCAGTGACAATATACTGGACCTTTTCTAGTACAAGGGACAAATACGAAGGAGGACAGACAATCCCAGTGGATAATGTTTGGTGAATGGCTCTGGGCTCAAGAGAAAAATTGTTCGTGCAACAGCACCTGCCTCTGGCTCTGTGCTGGCTGGCATGGCAGCACGGCACTACCTGCTGAGACGCCGACACTCCAGCCCAAGCTCATGGTTCAAATGCTGTCACTGAAGGTGCTCTAGGAAAAAGCAGAGTTATTCAGACCATGGAAATCTATACTGACTTCTGAGGGGATTTTTATTTTGACAGAACAGAGGAAAAGAGCTCAATGTGAGGCTAAAGCTTACTGTTGTTTTTTTTAATCTGACTATGATTTACGATGGCTTCCTGCCAGTGGCAATTTGAAGACAGAATTATACCTGGTTTTGCTCTCGAACAATATGAAAAGCAGGAATTGCATTTTGACAATTTCTAAGGAAAAAAAGAGCTTTTTCCTAGCCAAGGACTCTTTTCTGAAAAGGATGACAGGTTTAATGTTTTAAGATAATAGTTCTTCCACAGAAAACTGAATCCCTCAACTTTTTCAGTCTGGTTTGGAGGATCATATCCAGTAATTTCTGCCTCCTTGGATCTCACTCAGCCAAATCATGAGGCTCCTAGCAATGTCAAAATTGGATTATTGAGTTTGCTGAGTTCATGTTCTAGAAATACAGAAACAGGTCTCTAACACCTGTTTTGCATAAAAGTCTGGAAAGGGCTGCTCTTACTCAAATTTTTAACTTGCTGTTTGGGAAAACAGCTTTAGAAACTTGTGACTTACAGCAGGAACAATCAGTCTGGTACCTTTAAGCCAATGCTGCAGAAACCTTTCCACTCACTGAAGTCAGAGGAAGAAGAGCAGAAAAGGAAGTGCCCATTTTCATTAAGACTGATGTTTAAATCTAGAAGTCCACTTCTGAAAAAGGGATTGACATTTGTGCAAGGACACAAATGTCAGAATATGCTTTTCTAAGCTCAGATCTGTTCAGACTGCTTGCACTTTAAACAGGTTTGAAGTGTTTGTAGCTACACTTGAACAGAAAAGCTTGGACTTTTGAAGAGCCACTAGTATCTTTTCCATAGAAAAAAAAAGTATTTAATTGTGGTTAATCGTGATATTTTTAAAATTATAAACCCCTGCTATTTCTGCATATTGCATTCAGCAGGCCAGACCAAGACCTGTCTGATAGCAGTGACTCTAGCAGAGTCATGCAGAATCTCTTCCTGGACAGCACAGGACTTTCTGCCACAGTCAGACGGAAGCTATCTTCTGTGGAGCAGAAGGCGTTAGACTTGGTGTGCTGCACTGGCCTTAAACCAATGACACACACACCAGCGAAGGTGAGTGGTGTGGAGGTGCCTGTGCAGACACACCGGGTTTGTGCTGCATGGGAGCGATGGCTTTGTTCATGCAAAAGTCACTCAGAGTGATTTACACGTGGTCTGGAAATAATTTTTCTCTCTCTTTCTTTGAAGGATATATCTTCTTCAAAGTTTAGTGGGAGTTCATTTTTTCGTTCTGTGCAAGCTCTATTTGGTGTCGTTCTCCCTCCTGCTACTCAGTGTCGCTAACGCAGAGATAGATCTGTGTTCTCACCTACCATTTAAACAGGCACATCCGCAGAGCAGGGCCTCTCCAAGAGCCACGACACATGGCAGTACTTTGTTGTAAGCTCAATGTGCTCATTGTAACTCGCAGGTCTTGTGGTAAGGAAGGTCAGTGCTTCTGTACTCCATGGCTAGACATACATTGTGCCTGCTAAATACTGCAGGATTTCATCGCAGTGGGAAGGCGGACAGCAAGTCATGCCTTGCATTAATGCCTAGGATCTTGAAAAATCAATACAGTTCAAATAACAGGGGACTGCAGCCCAGTCGTTTACTATTCCTAGGACACACAGAGCACTCTGGACACACAGGGAAAATTTTGCAGGCACAGCAGTGGCTGTGCCATTAAGTTGCCACTGAGCACACAGAAAGTATGACGGACTTTCTGATAACTCCTATCAATAGCCTAGAATCGCGCAAGGGCACACATTATTGGAAACGTGAATGGTTCCCTTGCTCCAGAGAGCTGTTCTGAATTTTTTTCTGTAATGCGAATATAAAATTCCCCAAGGGAAGGCCAGTCGCTGAGTCAGCTTTTGTGTCCAGCAAGCCTCAGACCAAAGTGACTGTATTTCTTTTGCTGTCTGAGAGCCTGATGTAACAACCATTAGAATCAATAGAAAGGCTAATTGATTTGGAAGACTGTGGATAAAGCATCTAAGGCCACAACCTGCACCATTGCAATCACCAGAAAGTTTGTCATTGACCTCAGTGAGTGCAAAATGAAATACCCAGGCTCTTGGTCAGCAGGTATTTAAGTCCACACACATAATTTCTTTCAGTTGAAACCATTCGTATGCCTAAGTACTTGTCCAGTCTGGAACAAAAGTGAGCTGCTTGCCAGGTTGAGAAGAGGGGTAACTTTCAGACGTGCCCCTCTCCTGCCAACAGTGATTTTGAGGAAAGAATAACCTAGTCCATTGTTTCCACCATTTTGTGATGATAGGCAATTAAGAAATAAGATGAGTGAAATGAAGAGGAAAGAAATTGAGAGCAATACTACAGAAAGAGGAGAGATTCTATCCCTTTAATTGCTTCTTGGGGGACTTTAAAAAATATAAACACTTGTCTTTTAACTCCATTAGGAGTCTGTGTCTCCAATGCAACCCAAGCCTTCCTAGGGCTTGCCTACACTGGAAAAATATGTTATGTTAATTGATTAAGATGTAATGCTTAATGTAACAGTCAATATAAACAAAGAGTACTATGTTTAACATTTTTTGTTGTTGTTGACCCAAGGTAACCCAGCTGCCAAACATGACAGTTCTTGTCTACGCTAATTGCTTTGTATCACTTTAATGAACATGTTCTAACACAGTGTAATTTTGGAATACAGATAAACCCTTTTGGGAATTTATTCTGTAAATGTAATTTTCTGTCTTGTCTATCTTGAATTCACAGACAGGCACTGCTTCTGCCAAGTCCCCTGCCCCCTTCAGTTTTGGAGCCTCTATCACTGGAAATATCATTGGCTTTGTAGGCTTTTTCACTAGCTACTTCAGTCAGACATACACTCAGTTTATGCCCCTTGATAGTGCCAATGTTGTAAATTTGATCTCCTAATTCAGGAAGGGTTAGTTCAGCCTAGAAAAGTATCATCAAATACCAAACATTTGAAGATTTTGCAGAAATATTGCAAATCATACAGCTAGGCAATTCATCTGTCAAATTACACAGCCTATTCCTAGCCTCAGGAAGACACTTTGCAACGTTTTCCAAAATTTACTTCCTCTGTTTTGTTCTACATAGAAAAGCTTTGTCCTTACAAGAAAAAAAAAAATTACAAAAGAGATATTATTAAACACTGAGGTTAAAAGATCAAGAAGTTTGTCTGGACTCCAGCAACTGTAGCACACTCATGTTGCACACCTTGTATTTTAGCAGAAAATGTTATTATCGCTTGCTACAAATCAAGTTGCTCAGCACTACTGAAACCATGAAAAATCCTAAATTGTTAAAATAAGTTGCATGCAAAACGCCGTTTGGCTACACATCACCCATTTATTTTAGCATCTTCCAAAGGACACAGATATTTGCCTGCCCAGCATTTGCTGCAGCCTCTGGCGACTGTTAAAGCTCTGATATATTCAGAGTTATGTCAAGCAACTGAAGGTGTGCAGCACGGCTGTGCAAGCTCTCCGAGACTGTAACTTCACCACCAGGAAAATCCTTTCCTTTTAGCTACTCATCTCTTGGAAGAGCACTGCATTTATGTTCATTGCCTCTTCATTTTTTATTGCCTTAAAGCAAAACAGGGAGTGGATGAGGTAAATGACCTAATGCACAAGTTTTCTAGTGCTTCAGATGTGTGACTTAGAAAGTTTACAGCCCAGCTCAGGTGCTTCAGCCTAATAATTTTTGAGGGAGGTGATTCTTCTCCTCTGTTCTGCTCCTGTGAGACCTCGCCTGGAGCACTGCAGCCAGCTCTGAGGTCCCTAGTACAAGAAAGACACAGAGCGCTTGGGGTGAATCCAGAGGAGAGCCACGAAAATGATCAGAGGGCTGGAGCAACCTCCTATGAGGACAGGCTGAGAGAGTTGGGGTTGTTCAGCTTGGAGAAGAGAAGGCTCCGGGGGGACCTTATTGCAGCCTTCCAGTGCAGAAAGGGGGCTACAGGAGAGATGGGGAGGGACTTTTTACCGCATTACAGTAGTGACAGGACAAGGGCAATGGTTTTTAACTGAAAGAGGGTAGATCTAGATTAGATATAGGAAGAAATTTTTCACTGTGAAGGTGGTGAGGCACTGGAACAAGTTGCCCAGAGAAGCTGTGGATGCCCCATCCCTGGAGGGGTTCAAGGCCAGGCTGGATGAGGCTTTGAGCAACCTGGGCTAGTGGAGGGTGTCCCTGCCCATGGCAGGGGGGTGGGACTCGATGCTCTTTGAAGACCCCTCTCGACCCAAACCACTCTATAAATCAAGATTGCGCGTATTTAATTACTAATGAATCTGGCATGTTTCATTAATAATTATTTTGCATATTCGAATACATTATCAATTAAGATTTTGGATACTTAATTACCTCTGTTCTTAATCATTCGCTTTTCAAGTTAACAGGGGCGGGGCGG
>NW_010123100.1:0-10595 GCF_000699245.1 Pterocles gutturalis
TTCCAACCCGAACCATTCTATGATTCTATCTGAAAAACTGAAGTTGAGCAATTGAGTTCAAAGCTTGTCCATGCTGCAGATGCAGTCACCTCTGTATGGGAACTAACTCCAAAAATCAGAGCCTTGCTTCAGGACCCGACTCAGGTTTGAGAACAGAAGAGAATCTGTCTGGTAGAAAGATAAGTATCCACCTCAAGAGGCAAGCAACATGCCTTTGTGGTTTTGAAATCTGCTATGCAGACTTCATACTAGTACAAATGGGCTCTTCACCTCACATGTGTGTACATGATGTATATATATGGCTTCCAACACTTGTTTAGTTCAGGCCACTAAGTTAGGCTTGGGAAATGCATGTTTGCACCCATGTAGCTGTAGGCTCAAGACTCAGCTGGAGCAGTTAGACTTGCTGAGCAAGTTCACAGCCTGGTGAGCACCAGTGCAGTGGGCATCAGGAATTGTAATGCCTATTTATCCAGATTGGTGAAAACATCTACAGAGCAAAGACACACCTTTTGCATCAGGTCAGACTTCCTGTCCACTTCTGATACTCCTCCTCTGTTTCAGAATGATGAAGATCATCAATCGACTACACAAGTCTATGATGCTTCTCCAGTATTTTTCGACCCAGTCCTGGGACTGGTCTTCAGATAATATGAATATGTTAATGAGTCACCTTAACACAGAGGACAAAAAGGTAAGTATGTCAAGAATATGTATTGCTAAAGTCCAGTTCTGTTCATCTGCAGTAATTATTTTTGGTGTACTGTTGAGCTTATGAATGACGTCTGCCTAGATGACCGGAATTGACTTTAACTTGAAATAATTTCTTTCCCCCCTTTTTTGTTAAATGACTTACCAGGAACCTTCCATTTATTATAGGAGAATGTTTTCTCCTGAGGTGTATTGCTCTTTCTTCTGAGACAGGTCAATCACTACAGTGTTTCCAAACAACATGGCAGCTCTCTACCTTTTGCTTTCAGCTTTCTGTTTGGCCTGTAAACAATCTAGATTTGTTTCCACAGACAAACTAGACTGTATGAAGGGAACATTACATTATATCCTCGGTGACCCAGCTGTACTTAGCCGTTTTTGTTGGAGAAGTTAAAGGCATCATATGTAACAGTGGCCACTTTACTACCTCCCATGTGGTTGGCTACATAGACTGGACTACCATAGCAAAGCTAAGGACATTCCTTTTTTGATAGACACAATATTTCCTGTTTCTAAGAAGAAAAAGGTCAATTTTAGTTTTCATGTCACAGCTCTGGGTCCTGAGAATTTCAGGCACCCCCTTACATGGGATGATATGACTATGTTAATTAGTGTGCTGTACAGGGGCCCCAGAAAGACAGCATCAACAGCAACGCAAATACATGTGTGATGGGGAGTTTCATTGTAATTAGTTAATCACTGAAAAACTGTAGCTCTGCAATTAGACTTTTTGATGCCAAACAACAGAGTAACCTATTTCTTGGACTTATCAATCTGGATGCTGAGAGAGAATGCAGGAAAACACAGAGTAACACTGATGCAGAGGCACCTGCTGACTCAATGTCCAATTCATTTATTTACATATAATTCTACTGACACATTAAAAACTGCATAGAGGTTTTTAGATTAATCCATTTATCTGGGTGGCATGCCATTTTTCTTCCACAATTGTGTGTGTGTGTGTGTACAAATACATGTATTTATGCTCAAATGGCCACCTGAAACACAAACTTATCTTTGTTTTCTGCCAGCTAGCACTAAATTTCTGCTTGCTTTGCCTGAATTCCCAGCTGGGTAAGACATTAATCGACAGCTGTGAAATATGTTCTGTTAGTGTCCATGTCATCTTGGAAACTTGGTGGCATTAAGAACTTCAGAGAGAGGGCCTTGTCAGAAACAAGGTTAATGAAGAATTGATGCTTAAATTGAATTTGTTTCGAACTCTGGTGTTTAAATTCTGCTCTTTGTCTTTAAATTCCAGTTATACAACTTTGACGTTCGTCAGCTGCACTGGTCAGAATACATTGAAAGCTATTGCCTAGGTGCTAAGAAGTACTTGTTAAATGAGGACATGGCTGGCATTCCAGCAGCAAAGCAGCACTTACGAAAGTAAGTCATACCCAGTGACAAGGACAAAAGCTTCTGGCTACCATGAATGGTTTTTGAGAAAAATTATTCTAGTTACATTGCAATAATTGTTGGTGAATAATATGAAAATAAACATAGTACAGCTTATTTCTTAGGACAGAGGGTTGTCAGTATTCCATTTTTCCATCCTGTAAGAAAAAGAGGACTTCTGATGACACTAATGATCAGGGGCTAGCTATTATGCCTTCCCAGCAGATGACTGAGGAATGAAGTTACAGTGCATAAGAGGAATACATAACTGCAGAAGCTCCTAGTCATTCAGAATTACAACAGAAAAATAAGGGTCAGATTTAGATGTTGTGAAGCTCCTAGAAGTTTTTAGCAATTCAAAGACATTGCAGAAAAACTTTAAGCATTTGTATTATTTTAAATTTCATTTTAAAGTTAAAGTTTCTAATTCCTTGCGGGGAATGGGCAAAAATTCTCCAAAATCAGTGGAGAGCTTATGCATTCAGTCCTTGGTGACGGTTTAAGAGAGTCTGAATAAGTAGTTTGAGATTGTCCTTCTCTGATTCAGTTAAAGATTGTGCTCTTCCTGTCTTCTCCAGCCCTTTTACTGAGAAGTGCAGGCAAAAGGAGAAAGAACAGCTCTCTTGGAGTAAAAGCCTGGTTGCTTCCCTTAAGAAAACCATTCTTGTGCACTGTAAATGCTAGAAGTATAAACAAGCCTGTTGCCATAGCAAGGAATCCTATACAAGTTTTTCGTTCATGGCTCACTTTTAAAGGATTTATAAGAACCTCCGTAACAGGCCAGTAGCTGCCTCACAGCCCAAATAGGCAGTGTGGTATGGTATAGTGATAAAGTTGGGTTTTTTTTAAAAAAAAAGGACTCTTAGAAAAATTAAACCAGTCTCGGGCATTTTAAGTATGAAACTTTAGTCCCATGGTCAGACACTAGGAAAGTGAGAATTAGAGAACTGCGTAGGTTTTTGCTTGACAGAAAGAGGACAAGATGATTAGCACCTTAAAGACCTAATAATCCCATTTAAATATACAGTGGGAAAAAACCCAAAACCTCAGTGCTGCAGTACTGCAAAAGTTAAGGCTATTATTGATAACTGAGTAATTTTCCAACATTAAAGGCAAGGTTTCAACCAAAAAGGAGAACCTTATTTACTGCTCCTGTGAAGATCCTCCAGCCTGTCACCAGTCCAACTAAGTAAAAAATAGTCAATGTACCAAATCAAAGCAGAAGGTACTTGTAATAGTCTACCATTAGGAAAACAGCTCTCAGTATGACTTCAGTGTCTGTACTAGTCTGAAATGAGAGTACATGGAACAAGAGACACTTGCAATACAGATATTCCACTTATGCCATTAACTATTCACTATATCATAACTTCAACACAGTCCTTGGCAAGATGGTAGGGACACCTTAGCCACTGTGTCTTCAAAATAGGAATGGCAAAAAGCCCAAGGGCCACTTGTAACCAGGATTTCTTACAAAATTACCTGTAACAAATGAAGTAAGCTGCTAAGCTTTTTGTTGTTTTTGTCTTCCTCATAAGATGCCTCTTTCTCTTCGTCAGGCTGAGGAACATCCGATACGCGTTCAACACCACCCTACTTGTGATCATCTGGCGCATTTTCATTGCAAGGTCACAGATGGCTCGAAACATCTGGTACTTTGTGGTCAGCCTCTGCTACAAGTTTCTTTCCTACTTCAGGGCATCCAGCACCCTCAGGCACTGAAGCCATCCATCAGCAACCAGCCTCTTCCAGAAGGACCTCCATCTCCTCTAATCAGCAACTGTGGGCATCAGGGTCTGAAAGTAGCAGAAAAATCCACTCCCTCCAACAGCAGCCTGCATTTATTGTGCACTGTTATATGTTCACCTTTTTAATTTTAACTAATGCTTTAATACATGGTGGTCTTTCTTCCATAGGACCAGGCCAATTTTTAAAGCCATAACTGAAGCTTTAGGAACAGGTCAAGCTGGAACTGTTCATTTAGGGTCTGATGTGTAGGAGTAAGGTTTAACCAAAGTCATTGTCTTCCCATGTACTACCTAGGCCATCTTAATCCCATCTTCTTCCTCAAAAGAGGCAAATCTAAAGCATACAACCTTGGAAGAAAAGGATGCCATCAGACAAGAACCAGCCAAGGAAATTAATCTGTAAGAGGTCTTCCTAAAGAGGCTACTTCTTCATTCTCATTCAGTGAAATGGCACATTATTGAAAAACATTATGTCATATTTCCAATTTTACAAAACTTAGAAAAAAATATCAGTTACACTAGGGGAGTGAACACACTCAACAGTTTTCAGATCTTGTCTTGCTACTAAGGACTGATACTTTCAAGCCATAACTGAAGACACACATAGAATTCATGTACCTGTGTTAACTCCACTCACTCCCAAGCTGCTTTCTTATGGAGAGGTATTTTTTCTCTCTGTGGTTAAGGTTGCAGTCTGTTAAAATACCCTGTTCTTGAATTTATCACATTTGCTTTGAACACTTTTTTGGCTTGAAAAATGCCGTATTTACTCTTAAGAATGAGGAGAAGACTTCTTAAAAGTTTGAAGAAGAATTCAGAAACTCATTATTTTTGAGGAATATATCTTTTTCCCCGTTTGATTTGTCCTCAGAAAACTTCTCTCCCTGTAGCTCAAAAACAGCCTGATACTGTACTTCATGCTTTCATTACAGCTAAGTCACTTCAGTTGATTACTTCCACTGGCAAAGAAAATGTAAAAACATGTATGGAGGAAATCCCATCAGGCCAGTTCTGCTGCCACTCCTCTCAGTCGGAATTAAAAAGTCTGAAACTTGTTTTTGTTGAGAATAGGAAAGGTGTTGTTGACTTCTGTGTTAAAACAATCATGTACTGTGAAGGTAATGCATTTTTTTCTACACTGCAGTTTAGAAAGGAATCCAAGGATGCTCATGGCTATTGGAGATACTTATTTCACCTAGAGAAGTATGAATTCCTGTGGGGGGAGAGAGAAAAAGAGAGCTTTCTTCAAAGTAGGTAGTGCAACAATGGCCTTAGTAAAACAGCAAAAAAAATTATCATGCTATCAGATTTTCAAAGTCAAATCCAATACTGGAATATTTTTTTAAGATCACACTGAATAAGCACTTTATTAGATTTTCAAGCAGCTAGTTTTTTAAATGATGCAGCATCCAATTCCTCTAGTTGTGTCATGCTAGCTGTCTGAAAAAGTAATGCTACATCACAAAAAAATGACACAGTTGCTCTTTTGAGAGCTGACAATAACAGAGTATTTACAGAGATGGCGTTCTTCATAAATTATACTTGGTTTTGGCAGTGAAGGCAAGAGCAAGTTAAGATGACAGTGTATTTATATCTTAGGCCTCCATGCTAGTTCAAAAATCTTTCTAAAGGTGCAACAAATCAACCTTCCCCCATATGCCCTAGAGGTCTAGTTTCAAGCAATTGCCAAAGGATGCCTGCAGCAGAACCTGATGAAGGTTCTCATCCAAAGACACCATGGTTTCCAAGACAGCAGGCCTCTGGCATTCTCTAGCAAAGGCCCCTGTGTCTGTCACACAGTTCAGCTCTGTCCTCAATTAGGTCAAGCACACAGTTTACAAAGATGCAAATTTTTTAAGCTCTTGCCTTGAAAACATACTTTCAAAATACAATAATACTGGTTGTTAGCTATGTGTTTTCCAACTCTAGAAAGCTGGCAGTGCATGCTGTGCATTGCACATTAGCAAGGTGTCACTGCCTGGGAAACTAGGAGCTGTAGGTTTGGGTGCTGAGGACCAGATGTTTCATGTGCAGTGGTTCTGTAGCAGTGTATATGGTGAAGTTTAGCTGCATTACACTTTGCTCATTTGGCTATGCAGAGACTGTGGCTACCTTGTGGAGTGAGGCACGTTGCTGTAGGCATTCCTCTAGAAAGACTGCATTCCCTCAAGTAAAATATCAAGTTATCAGCCAGCTTCCAGTCTTCTGAAAGAAGCCATATGAAAGGCTAAAAAAACCAAACAAAACAAAACTGCAGATTATTTTGAAATGAGCTTCAATTTTAAAAGTAGGAAAGAATTTGAACTCCTATCCTAAAAGTCTTTTTAAGTGCCTGCCTTATGTACAAAGAGAAACAACAGCTAAGGGGATCATAACTCTTATGCTGTGCACATGATAGACAAAAACTTGAGTCTCCCAGAAAAGTCAAACACTGCAGACTTGCTACACCTACAACAGCTGAGTGATGTAAACTAGACTTACTATTAGTGTCCTGCCTTGCCTTCCCTTCCGCAATGCTAGTCGTGCCATGCATTCCTCACATACGCCTGGAGGCATTCACAGTTATTTGCACAGTTATTTGTCCCAGCAAGTCTGAGATGTATCTTTGCTCACCTGAGCATATCCTGACCTGTTTTCTGATCATGCAAAAAGGTGCTTCAGGTTTCACTCAGAACAATGGTGGTATGACATTTTAAAGTTTTTCATCATTTTGCTGAAGATAACAGACACAGCAAAGCTACTACTCATCCCTGAAAAACAGCAGGAGCTGCTTGGGATGTTGCAGAAACATGGATGTTGCAGATGGCGTATGCTCTTCTGGACACCTCTCATAGCATTGCCAGCAGCTGGCTCCAGAGCTCTCGCCTTGCCTGTGGGGGGGATCAAGCTGTTAGCTTTTCTTAACACAGACATAACATGCAATGAAACTTGAATCTTTAATTCATTTTCTTGCGGCTTGAGATGTTTTCAGGTGGTTGTCTGAACCACAGAAATATTTCAGAAAAACCTCAGTGCTGATGCATGCCAATGGCCTTTGGGTGCCAGTCATGACTGTCATCATGGAGAGCTCATGTTCTCACCTCCAGCAGTGACTTATCTTTGATGTTTTACTGTGTGCTCCTCAGTGTATTTGTGTGTGCGCTGAAGAAATCCAAGCCTTGGGGAAAATAAAAGAAAATGCCAAGTGACAGCCACTTCTTTTCTTCCCTATTCTATCTCTTGCTCTTTTGTGTATACTCACAAGCTTTTGACAAAAGAAAAGCCAAAACCAGTTGTTATTAATTTAAATCAGAGGTCCTGTGGCAACCATGCACAAATTAATGCGAACGACTCAGGAGTGGCTATTCCTCATGGCTGAAGGCTACAGTTTTAATACCTGTTAAGGTTGAAGCAGGACTCGGGGAGTATTTTTTGTCCTACAGAGGTAACATGGTCAGTACTATGAGGAGGAGAGATGAGTAGGAGGAGCATTCCTGATCATAGATAGCAGAAGCATTCCTAGGCACAGAGCATCCAGCTCAATGAGGAAAGGGAGACTCAAGGGATCAGAGAAGTATGAGCTGCCAAGCACAGGGGACTCTGCCTCCCAAGCAGCGGGGGGAAGAGCTCCATCAACATTTTGTTATCAGCTTGTGTTCTTGTAATAAATCTATGAAAGTGCTCCCCCGTCCTTTCCCCAGCTACCAACAGGCATCATAGAGAACAGTATTGAGAGCCTTTCTGCACAGCCATGAAATAAAATAGCTGCCACAAGACAGTATAATGGAATTATCCTCTGTAACTGCTTGTCCCCCATGAACTTGCAGTTTATCTACCCCCTCATGGTGTCCAGGAATAACATGGACCACTGCTGAGCCTGATGTACTAATGTTTTGTTAATACTATGCATATACACTAGTCTGTTGGCTATAGCTATGAACTGCTGTGTGAAAGCAATGAAACACTGAATATAATTTCACTGTCAAAGAGCAATTGGCATAAGCTTGCAATTAAGAAGCACCATTTTTTAATTAAATTACCATAACAAAAAGAAGCCAAATCCCTAATTCTAATCTGAGTGTAAACTGCCTTTTGACTGACAACCAAAGCTGTTTATCTCCAGTATGTCTGTTACCAAAAAAATACAATTTCTCACCCCTTCACCCTCTATCCCAATAACTTTGTTAAGAAAATAAAATTCTTTCAGGGGAGGGAGGAGGTAACACACATACTGGTATATTACAGGTTGCTGGCCCAGTACCCACCTTCTCAATAAATTTGTTATTTTACCTTTTCTAAGAAAACATGATTATGTATGCCTCTGTGTATAGTTACATCTTTCACCACCAGTCCTCATGCAACATACAGAGATGGTAAAAGTAGTGGAGCTCATATTGAAATGCCAGGCTGTGCTTGTTTGGTATGCCCTGTTCCAATTCAGTTTAAGATGAAGCGATGAAAACCTACCCTAGTTTCCAGTGTAAAGGAAACCTAACCTGTAGAACTATTAATCAAATCCTCATCATGAATAAGCAACTGGGAAAAGAGGGAGGGGGGCATTCTTTTGTTTGTAAATAAGCTACAGCTTCATGGTCGAAAGCATGCTGTTGCTCTTCCAGCGTTGACGTTCTACTGCAGAAAGCAAGGATGAACTTTTATTAAAATTGGACCCTTTATTCTAGCTCAGAGTAAATAATATACTGTACATTCCCCAGAAGCTAAATGGTGAATATCCCATTACATGGTGCTAAATATCAGTATGAAGGTGGTACAGATTTACTTAAGAGAATTTAAAAAAAAAAAAATCATATTTGGGGAATAATTAAAGGTCTACTATTCCACTTTTCTCTATTGCTTAAATGTCAACTATGAATTGAGTTGGTTTGTTCAGATTAACATGAAACTGCTGTTATAAGGTTTCTTGTTCTTAAATAATCTTGGCAGACCCCAGTTTATAGTAAAATATGTACTTTCCCACTGTCCAAAGTTTATATGGTTCTAACTGCTATTTCTATTCTCTTGTTAGCTATGAGACAACTTACTGTTATAAATCTTAATTACAAAGTTTCTAAAGTTAAGGTGTAATCTTTTGAGCTGTCAAATCAGATAAAATGCTAAAGTCGCAAATGATGAGAACCTCAGCCATGAAATTGTTAATATGATGTTTATGTTATTTTAAACATTTAATAAAACAAAATATTTTAAAACTATGGTCAGTTTGCATCGCTTAAGTTGCTAAAGGAGAAGGTTACTTGCTGGCCATTGCATTTCAGCACAGGCTGCATCTACAGCACATCTGTACCACATGTGTACACATCTGTACCACAGCTGCCAGTGTCCCAGCCTGCATGGAATGGCAGCCCCACCTACAGGCAGCTGCCAGCACGAGGAAAGGAGAGGGAAGTCAAGGAGGGGGAAATCCCAAACTGTAAAAAGTAATGACGGTGAGACTTTAACCCAGATACTTACAACCGAGCTAGAAGGGTCCCTTTCTGGTGTCTTCCAGGAAGTGATAGGAACAGGTCTTCAGCAGCAACAAATTTGTAACAACCTGAACAACATACCATTTGCACCTGCAAACATTACCCCAAATTCTTAGTTTTACAAGGTCAGGACTTTAATTTACACTTGGTGTTAACATCATAATGCTCTTCTGGCATAGAGAGCTTTTAAAGTCCAGAGAAATATGGTATCCTTTTGCCTCAAGACCCTACCATACGTGAGAAAAGTTTAGGGATGTTATTGCACAAGCATGTGTGGGGGGTGGAACATCATAATGCTTCGTATGTGTTTCCAAGAAGTGTACCTAATAATACTTCATACTGTTGGGTAAATTCTTAATCTAGCAATTCTCGGGATTGCCAAGAACATTCTGACTCTATGACAAATACTTCACTGTACTTCAAATCCTCCAAGGGCATTTGGAAGCAGTGGTACAGTAAGATAATGAAATCAACTTGACAAATAGCAGGACTAACTAGAAAAATGTTTGTTTGTTTGTTTTACAAGAACCATTCTTACCTTTTACTGTTCTGGGAAAAAAAAAAAATCTTTTTTACCGCAAAAAAATCTTCATGGTTGGGAACATCGGTGGTCAAAAACCTCCAGCTGCTAAAGTAAAGACACTGTCTCAAGGTCTGAGTTCAGGCACTCTGTTAGTGTATTTGTAGATAAAGAGAATGCCACATCCCTCAGAGGCCCCTGCTATCAAATCTTCATTAAAAAAAAAAAGTTTATATTTTAACCTTAAAGCTTTAGTCTAGTAAATGTTTCCAGAAATCTGCATTGGAAGAGCCTGAAATCAGAACGCCTCCATTCCCTTGGCTGCTGCAGTAAGTCTGTTTTCAAATGCATACACACAGCACAGCCTACCACCAGTCCACTCACATCTCCTCTAGCTGGTCTACTGGATCTTGGCTCGTTCCCCAACACTTCACCAAGATGCACGATAGGTAGATTATCTGAGCTTTTTCCAGTGCTCAGCAGGAGCACAGTGGGATCAGACACGCTGAGCACAAACTAACTGTTCCGTGTTTCAGTTCTTCTGTTTTAATTCCAGTGCAATGCCTTGCAATAATCTCATTGTCAGAAATTTTTAATTAATCTTATAAATACATACATGTACATATTCCTAGATATATATATCTATAATAATATGTATATTATACATATGTCTCAAGACAGACCTGGTCAAAATATTTGGCATGTATATATCTATGGATGAACACAAGTGCACGTAGACCCACACGATTTTGGAAG
>NW_010123100.1:10668-26246 GCF_000699245.1 Pterocles gutturalis
GGAACAAAGTTTTAATATTGATTGCCATTACAATTAAGTGTAAGGGGAGAGTAGCAGGGTGCAAGTATGCTGTAAATAGTGGCACAGTATGCACTGACAATGGATGCAATGGGAAACTAACAGAAAATGCAGCCAGAGCTGCCTTAATTTCAGTACAAAGGTAAACCATGTCTTACCTTTAAAATCATACATACTCGGTGACCAAAACTTTAGCTTCTTTTTTTTTCAGACGTTACTTTGAATTCTAGAAGTTAAAATGCCTTTCAAAAATATCTGTTCTTAAATTCCAAGGGGGCTGTGGAGGTACAAGATTTAGAGGTGGTATATGTACATACTCAGTGACCAAAACTTTAGCTTCTTTTTTTTCAGACATTACTTTGAATTCTAGAAGTTAAAATGCCTTTCAAAAATATCTGTTCTTAAATTCCAAGGGGGCTGTGGAGGTACAAGATTTAGAGGTGGTATATGTGGATGGACAAGTATTTTTCAGTTTCCGTCCAACACTATTCAAGAAAAAAAAAATTTCATTATCATAAAATTAAAAAAAAACTTACACATTTGTTAGTTTTCAGAATAATTCCTTATCAAAAAGCACAGAATGAAATATTTTCACTACATATTATTAATAAAAAATGTTTTTCTCAAGAGTCAGAAATCATCTTACTAACTTCTTTCCAAAAATCATATTTGTTGTAGCAAGTTTGTCATCTAATTTGCCAAACTAGAAATATCTTTTGCTATAAATTTCTCCAAAAAATGCTTATTTTAATTGAAAAGCTAAGAATACTTTGATAAAAGCAAAACAAAAAACAACCAGACAACCTCTGGAAAAAACGCATGAAGGCTGAGGTGGTATTTGGCACGTATGACTAATTCAGGATGGGAAGTCTTTCTTCCTGCCATATAAATAATCTTGCAAGCAGCCTGTTACTCATCATCAGTTGGCCAGTTTCTCCTAAACGCTGTGGTAGAAGTGTCCCTGTGGAATATACAGCACATAGACTGCTGACAAATAAAGATAGCCACCTCTTTTCAACTATGCAGGTTAAATAGACATAAAAACATTTGTGTCTGCATATGTGTATATATGTAATATGTGTGTATATACATACATATATATTAAAAAAGTGTGGGTGCTACAAATTCTGCAGGTCTAATCCACTGCTGCAGGCAAGAGAATTTGACTCACAACAACACTGGGGCTAAATCCATACCATAAATTTCTCAAAGGCACCTTTTTACCAAGACAACCAGTTTGTCTCTTGTTCTGTTGTCGCCAACCTGAACGACACTTGTGCTAACCGAACACCACATTTTTCGTGTTCTTCTAGAAGTCACACAGCTCCCAAATTTCTTCTCTCCTCGCAATCTCTTCTCTCTCCCCACCCCATACACACCTCTCAAAATGTTTTGATTACAATTTCTTTATGATAAGAGTATCTTCTGTATCATAGATGAGGAAGAGAGTGGGGTCCAGAGAGACCCTGGGGTGTCTGTGGGCCAAGATTAGAAGGAAACCAGTTCATCAGAGTTTCACTGTGAAAGGAGAAGAAAGAGGGCCAAGCTTGCCATTTTTCAGTCCCTAAATAGCCACTTGATGGTCAATAGCTGTTTGATGTAGATGTCCCAGATTTGGCCAGGACAGTTAACCTTCTTCACATCAGCTAGTGAGAGGCTGTGATTTGGATTTATGCTGAGAAGAAGGCTGATAACATACTGATGTTTACAGTTGTTGCCAGGACAGTCAAGGACTTTTCAGCTTCTGGGCTGTGCCAGTGTCTGCAGGTGCAGGAGAAGCTGGAAGGGAGCACAGCCCCAATTACTAGCCAAGGATTCGACCTTAGGTTTAGGACTGGGACCCAAATTGGCCAACAGTACATTACATATCATGCTTGTCATGCACAGTATATAGATGAGGATCTGTCCAGAAGTTCGCTCTCTCTGGGTCATCTCACTCTCTGGGTCAGCTCTCAATCTCTCAGACAGTTGGGATCTCATCTCTTTTCTGGGATTGCTGTTTCAGAGCTCTCTGCTCCGGCATCGTTAGCCAGGAATGGGCTAAGCCTTGGTCATCAGGTGGCGAGTAGTTTCACTGTGTATCACTCATTTGTATATTTGTATATATTACTATCATTATTATCATTATTATTTGCAATTTTATTGTAGTTTAGTTATTAAATTGTTCTAATCTCAACCCATCTCCAGGAGTGGGGGGGGAGTACGCAAGCGGCTGCATGATGTTTTGCTGCTAGCCGAGTGGGTTCAAACCACAACAATAGACTAAAGTTAAAGTAGATGCAAGGGGAGAAAGAAGAGGGGAGCTGCCCCAGTTTGCACTGAAAGACTCCAGATGAAAGGAGTAGCTTTTTCTCAACCTTCATATAAGCTTCCTGCTAAGCCACCACAACCTTATTCCACTTGTGCCTAACAAAATTCAGCATGAAAAGCAAAATCTGACCCACACTATTCAGAAATCTTTTTTCATTCTTCTTTGCAAGTTAACAGCACTCTCAGTGGCATTTGATACTGACTTTATAGCAATGCTCCTTCATCAGAACAGCATTTTGCCAGTCTCACTCTAGGCTTTGTAAGATTTATACTATCTATCCTAGTCTGATAAGAAAAGAGAAGGATGTTGAGGGTTTTTTGTTTGTTAGTTTGGGTTTTGGGTTTTTTTCAGAAAACAAATAATGGATAAGCCTTTCAGCACCACTAGCTTTGAAAATGAAGGACAGAGAATGCACCTCATGATGCTGGTCTTCTGTAAAGCAAGGATAATGACAAGTAATCATCTCTCACTTCCTTGCAATATAGCAAAGCGTTTAATGAGAGAAAAAGACATGGCATTATCGTGAGCCTTTTCTTAATGAAAATTATTTCAAATCCTGAAACTCAGGGCATACATCAAAGACATAGTTTTCATTTTGTTAGCAAATCTTTTCTTAAAATACCATTTTTCTTTTTTTATGTAAATGTGATCTTTAGGGAGAAAAAAAAAAATCAATTTTCCATTAAAATGCATCAGTGAATTAAAGCCATCAGCAAGAAAGTTCAAATTCATTCTGAAGAACAAAGATTTAAAGGTCAACATGTAGACTTCAATATTTAAACTTTTTCTTCTGACATTCCAATGATGTCATATTATCAATTAAACAAACTGGGGAAATTGCATTGCTATTCATTTTCTAAGAGAAGCAAACCAGGGAGGAGGAAAATGATGTAATAATGTAGGGCAATTAATCCTTAGCTGATACACCACAGCTTAGATGACAGAATAAGCACCAGGTCTCAAGGGAAGGGATCCTAGCCAATTGTCCCCATCTCCCTCAACTAAGGGCAACCAAAAGTTACTGCTGCTCACTAAGAATAGACTTCACAGGTCCCACTTCATAACTGCTTGAATCAGGATTATTTGACTCTGAAAAGTGCAATGGGACAGTGACAAAGTAGATTTCTGGACTCCAGCATCCCTGCCTTACCTATTGAATGGGATACCAAAGAAAAGGAAGCAATGGCTGCCTGCAGGACACTTGAATATCCCATTCAAAGCCATCAGAGGGGCACACACTCATCTACTTCTCTTGCCAGAACTGACCTGACAATACAAATTCCCGTAACTCCCTGCACTGCAATCTCAGAGGTGACTTGCTCCTTCCAGGGAAATAGCATACACTATGCCACTAATCGCTTGAGCTTCACCCAGACCCAGATGTAAAAGCCACATCAAAAGTACACGTCACAGAAATCTATACAAGTGACCCAGAATGAAGATTAGGCAAGACAGCATCAAGGCAATAGCTCTGAAGCTGCCTTTGCAAAGCCACCTAGTAGTGACTTCCATAGGCTGTCAAAACAAAACACAACAGGGAAAAACATACCAAATCACCTTAACACTATTTTTCTGCATCCCTACCCACTGGCCTTGTCTATGTCCCAGTATGCATTCAGGTACCACTGAGGGAGAGCAGGGAGTGAAAAAAGAACATCATAGCTGAAGGTCCACTGACAGGGATTGCAGGCACACAGATACAAGTGAGAGTCTACCTGCACAAAGACTGGTCTACACACAAGTTGGTTCAGGGTCAGGGAAGAAAGTGACTTTTAAAACCACCACTCAACAAAACCCACCCTTCCCCAGTTTTCCCTGAGCAGGGTATGCAGACAGCTTTGCAGAGGGCTTTCGACAGACATTCCCACTTCAGCTGGTGACCTGACTTGCATTTGTGATTCACTTCTCACTGCAGGCTCCTCCTCTCCAGTTGAACTGTTTGGGCTTATAACCGCTCCTCAGAGCACAACCCCTTGAGAACCACAGGCTTAGGATGGTACTTGGGGAAAGCTGCTGCCAAAGTGCAATGTCATTAATTGGACTAAATGTATATAAACTGATTAAAGAAATCAGGTCTGGTGAAAAATGCCAACAGAAGTAGCAAAAAAGTTAGTAGGAAGGGGTTATGCCTGTCTTTAGACCAGTAAATGCAATCAGAGGACAGGCAAGACTTGAGGAACACAAGGCAAATTTTTTGCTAATTATAATGCTGGTCCTTTGCCATTGTAACTTGTTACTGACAGTATTTGCTGTGCAAGACACTGAAAAGCCTCCCCCAAAAAAGGGGTAAGTACCCCAGTGCCTCTGACAGTTATATCTTGACAAGAAAGTAATAGAAAGCTAATAGTATGGCACCACCTTGCACAGAAAGGAAGATGGATTTAAATGTCTCAGTCTTGTTTTTTCTCATTGCCTCAGGCCATCAAAAATGAAGACATTTTCTAACTTGAGGAACTAAAGAAAAATTTACAACCAGAGGTAGTAAAACCTAGAGTTTGTAATTGTAGAGTAATAAATAAAAGTCTGGCTACTTGGAAGCGTGAACAGCAACAACTTATTCAACGATCACTATGTTTATGCAACACTGAGTTTAAGGGGAAATTTTTCTTTGAGTTAGTCCTGTCTTCACAATCCATGATTATTGATCATTTTAGCACATTTTGTCACTTCCCTCACACTTCCTCTCCCAGCAGAGGTTGATGTGACAATTGGTCTGGGGAAAGAGAAATGTCAGTTGCCTATGGAGGTCTCTGGCAAATTTGCTACCACTTAACACCTCTGGGGAAACTTTTTGATAAACAAAGGGCTGCCACATAGGATACACCAAGACAAATACTAAGAAAGATTAAGTCAGCAAGGGCAAATTCAGCAGTGAACAGACTAATAAGGTAAACTTGAAAAGGCAAGGGAGGCTGAAGCAGCAGTAAGTCAGGGATCTGATACTCTGCAGATCAGGAGAACAATTACAGTAAAGCAGTGCCAAACAAGGTAAGTCAGAAAGTGAAAGAGAGAAATAAACAATTTTTTCGTATTTCTCTCACGAAAGAAAGCAGATATACACAACCATTTTACTTATGACTTACAGTTCCATTTATTATTAAACTCAAGTAATACAGATTGACTTCACACTCCAGTTTATAACCACAGCTGGACAGCAGACCTTTTATTAGCTGTGACACTTGTGAACAAGGTGACAGAAACAAAATCTTTAAAGTTCTGGGTTTTGTAATGACAGGTAATGACTAATTTCAGAAGCCACTCATAGAGCACCTCCATACGTACAGTTTACCTGCCCCATAGTTGGCACTGCCTATGCTTCACATGAGACACCATGGGTCTGGCAGCTGGGTAAACACAGCTCTGCTCCCAGGCACAGGTTAATTAAGGAATCACAGTCCCCATGGGAGACAAGACCACCCTGCTGTGTGATTCTGGCTACGCCACCCAGTACTAACAGAGCCCTCAGCCCCCTTGGCAGTAAATCCTAGCCTTGGCTTGGCAGAGCACTGACCCATGTACAATGCTTTCAAATGAAAGCCAACTCATTTATAAGCGAGTCAGAACACAGGACAATTTGTAATTTTGTCATCACCATTATGTCCCAAACACATCTGAACAACTTGTCCCAGAACTACGGGGAACCTTGGACATGTTCCTCCATCCAAACTGACTGAATGAAGGGGAGCTGGAAAACACGTTTCTCTTTTGGGCCCAAATACCCTTATCCCGCAGTGCCACAGAGACAGACAAGACAAAGCAACATCCTGCACACTCCTTGCTCTGTTCATGGAGCCTATCCCTCCAGGCCTTACCCTCTTTGATTTCTTAGGGTCAGTTGCCTGCCTCAGCAGCCAAAGGGAGGAGCATCCAGGGAGCTGTGCAGGACATGCAACCCTTTTTATTGGTGACCCTACTCCACATCCATTAACTGCAGTCTGGCAAGTAGCCACAGTTGCATTTCCCAAATACCACAGACCCCTGGTACATAAACGCTCAGAGTTACTCATCCCATTGCAAGAGTGACTTCCCAAAGATACGGTGGCATCCTTTGATGGTGTGAAATATGTTCACATGATTCATGCCAATATGAAACAATGAGGACATATAATGGAACGTCGCCCTCTTTGTGAGGGTGGCCTTTGAGTATTTAAATTGTCCTTGTATAATCTGGGTAGTGGAATGGTATGTATATAGTTCATGTCCTGGTGCCAATTTAATGTTAATCACACAGTGTTAAGTGTGAAAAGTTTGGGTGGAGGGTCTGGAGAGTTACTGGAAAGTTAATTATACAGTGTTAAGAAAGTGTGAAAAGCTTGTGGGGAGGGTCTGGAAAGGTACCAGAATGTTAATTACACAATGTTACTGGAACTTGTTTGCATAGACCCACCTGTTATTATGAATATGTAACACAGAGGGGCAGAACCACCGAGGGACCCCCAGAAACTCCTAGAAAGTAAAGAGAGCATGCGCCGAAGATCATTTACATAGACCCACCTCTTCATTAATATGTATGAACATGAGGGATTAAAAACCAGAAACAGGAACTGTAGTGCATGCATGTGTTTTGGTAGAGCAGAGGCTCCGCCCCACGTGCCCAGCGCTGTTTGCTTGCCTTTTATTCGCTCAATAAATTGAAAATTTATTTGGCATCCCGTTTTGGGACTAAATCATTTATCACAATGGGGAGCTCCTTAGACAAACCTCACAAGCCAGTTTTGGGCCCTAGCAGACATTCACAGGTCTAAGTAACTGTCTAGGCAGCAGCTCTAAAGAAAATTGCATCTATTTGTATTTAGTCTGAGGAGTCGGTCAAATGGCTGCTCCTGGGCAGCCTGAGACACACACTCCCAGGATGCTGTCTTGAAAAGTACATTGTAAACTTGCCTTGGTTTTGTACTTGTTGAGTTTTTGATTCATATTTTTACTTACATTACCATGGAAAAAGACATCAGAGGCTTAAAGTTTCTCCTTTGCTGTGAGGGAAAAAATTGTTTGTGTTTTGTAAATCCAGTCAGATTGTTACATGGTGAGAATTAACTTTTGTGATACAACCTGAACCTGGTGCAACAACACCTGAGAAAGGATTTAGTTTGTGATCAGTTTATCTACTTATCTTCATAATAAAATTTGTGGGGTGACAACATGTTGAAACATGAAAGCTAAGGACAGCAGTTAGCTTCCGTTGTTACCCCGAGTCACCAAACACTGTAATCACCTTTCCAGGTATTTTTCTTTTCTTCCACCACTCACTTTCCAGCTTTGTCACATATTCTTTCTCCCCCATGAGCCACTGCAAGGCATCCTTATCTCAGCTCTCATCCTGGAGCTGTGCAGCTCATTATTTCCACCTCAGCACGAAGTCTGAGCATCTCTGCACTGAATCATCTCCAAGGTCTTCAGGGCATTCTTCCCAATTCATCAAGGTCATTTCATATTCTAATCATATCCTCTGATGTTTCTGTTCTCACTGCCAGCCTGATGTCATCTACAAAGTCGAAAAGCACACACCGTGCTCTAATATACAGATCATAAATTAAACTCCTAGGCAGTGCCAAACCCTCTCATTTCGCCACACCACTCCTTTTCTCCCTTATCCTCCCCATTTTACCTCCCCATCCTTCATGGGGATGCTTGTGCTCAGCTGCTACTGATAACCAATGCTATGGGCCAAGCATAAACCTTTTATATCTTCCGTAGAAGATGACAGTGCCCTGCAGAGCTTCTCGTGGGTGCAAGCAGCCCCACCACTACCACCACTGTAGATGCATCCCTCCCCAGCCAGCACAGCTACACATGCACCATCCCACCTTGCCTCCTCCTCCTCGGCCCTCCTGCCACCACTCAACCTACAGGCATTAAGCCTCTTCCCAAAATAACACTGCCTGGACTTGCCGGCAGCCTCAGGCAGTGTTAGCTTAAATCTCCCCTCACGTGGCTTGACGCTGCTTTGTGAACTTCTGGTGTGCCTCTGAGCAGCTGCCCTTTCCCACAAGATGAGAGTCTCCCAAAAGGCAGCTAGACAGGTGTATTTGCCTATCAAAAAAGAGGAGAAACAAAGCAGGGTTGGAATACGGGTACTACTTCAAAAATAAATAATAAATACAAAAGGCAGGGAAGACTTCCTAATTTTTAACTAAGCAAGGGGAAGGGAGAGAGGGACAAGGCATGGAGTAATGTAGCAGTAAGGAGAGCTAAGTCTTTTTCTGGGGAAATAAAGAAGGATGCAGTGGAAAACTGCGAGAGTGGCAAGAGTAACAGCGATGAGGTAGGGACCACACTGAAACCAGGAGATGTAATATTCAGCTTTGGCCCTCCACCATGGGGCTATCTGAGACTATGATCCAGCTGCTGGTGAGGAAGGGGATGAGCAGCTGCAGTAGTGGTGGTAGCAGACATTGTGGGGAACAGCTGAGGAGGTGGGGTAGCTTTTTTCTCCCTCTTCATCCTGTGAGGCAGTGCAAACCTGCAGAGCCCCGGCTCTGAGCTTCTCTGTTCTCCACCCTAGGCACCACAACTCTCTCTTCATACCACACATCCAGCTGAAGCCACTCTGAGGAACCACCCCAGTTGTGCTCAAGAAATAGGGGAGCCAGCAAACAGAAAATAGGAATAACGCGTGCCAGCCTGCCTCTGTTGAGCACATTAGCTCAAGAAGGCAGAAAAAGGAGGTGGCAGATGGTATAGGAAGTGGATGTTTGCAGCTTTTGAATTCATACTGCCACCACCCAAGAAAGACAATGCTGAGCAGTGCACTGGCAAAGTTTCACATAGACAATGCTCAAGGGCAAAACCTGTACACTGTTCAGATCTCAAAGGACACTCACACTCCAGTGTAAAATCAAAGCCAAGCTTGTTGGAAGATGGTGGCAGCATCTGAAAGAGATGTTTGTCTTAGATACAGTCACAGCTCTGTTACAGCATTGAAGGTGATAAAATCCCTGCTCTTCCATGTTAAAGAGGAAAAGCAATCAAACATACTTTGCAACAAGGGAAGATAAAGCTCAGGATGCTGAACCACCTGACTGCAAAGCCTTGCAAGCAGAAGAGTCTCCTTGTAAGCAGTTTAAGCACAGAGCAAAGGTTTGGCAGGCTGGGTGAGCCAGCACGCTAGAGGAAGAAGCCAGCAGAGAGGAGAAACAGAAGGGCAGAGAAAATGAAGCTCACCCCTGTACTAAATGAACAACAGTTACACAGCCTCTAAGGACTTCTAGTGACACAAAAGGACCTGGTCATTCTGTGTCCATGGAAGGTACAAGTCAAAACATATGCCTAAATAGCATTGGAAATAAGATTAAAATCTTTCTCAAGTCTCTGTTTCGAATTGCTTGTAAGATGTACTTCATTTTTTTCCTTCCGTTTACTGAAACATATGAATTTGAGTTAAGGAACTCATACAAGCCATAGCAGAACAGAAACTGAAACGTTAGATGGTTTGGTTTTTTTTCAGGAATTGACACAAATTCTCTTTCAGAGGGTTTTAATTGAGGTCTTAGCATGAAAATTCCTTTTAGCAAAAAAATATTTCCAACCTTCAAATTTTAATACAAGCTCCCCATTTTCTAAAATATGCTCATAATGCATAACCAGAGGATAACTAACCCTCCCCATCAATTCCAAATACTGCACTTCCATTTACATTCATACTGTAAGCAGTTTTGGCACTGTTTATGTTATTTTGGTAAAGGAAACAGAGAAAAACATTTTAGACATAGGCAATAATATAGAATAAGGTGATGGATTAAAAGGACTATCTTTTTGTGATCCATCATCTCCTTTACCAGTGTAAGTTAGTGATCTAAAATAATACATCATTACAATGTTTGAGGGATCAAAATGCTTTCTCAGAGAGCTTGAAAATCACTGTGCTTGGTTTCTTAGCGGGTGGAGCCTGCTCGTCAAAATTCCTGAGCGCTTTCTCAGAGAGCTTGAAAATCACTCTGCTTGGTTTCTTAGTGGGTGGAGCCTGCTCGTCAAAATTCCTGAGAACT
The DNA here is from genome assembly GCF_000699245.1 of Pterocles gutturalis. Taxonomy (NCBI): domain Eukaryota; kingdom Metazoa; phylum Chordata; class Aves; order Pterocliformes; family Pteroclidae; genus Pterocles; species Pterocles gutturalis. Next base: position 20,986 of record NW_010123100.1, read on the forward strand.
TCTCTGATGTTACACTGGCTGCAGTCTTACCTCCTCTGAAATACTGTTTGCAGAGACAGACAAAGTAAAACTGAACCCTGAGCTAGGACTTCTAGCCTATGACCAAAACTATCAAAGACTAAAGGCTCTGGGAGAACACTTATTAATAAGACAGTGAATTGCCAGTCTGAATTTCACTTAAATCTGTTTGATGAAAAATGATTTATGCCATTTTTGGCTTACCACCAGAACAAGAAGGATACAAACAAACAAATAAACAAAAGAAAAGGAAAAAAAAAAAATCCAAGCTACAACAAGCTTAGGTCTAGGCTGGTAGCGTAAAACTACAACAAATATGACACAATGAATAGCTAATGAAAGTTCAAATCGACCAGGCAAATTAAAAGTCCTGTGGAATTATCAGCCCAACAATTAACAGGTACAATACCATTAAGTAAAGCAAGCCATTTTATCAGAAATCACTCCAGTTGCTTTGTCCAAACTTAATACAGCTTATAATTGTTTTGTTTTAATTTATTCCAACCAGAACTTCAGCAGAAGCAAAATCTGACTTATTTTTTGTTGTTACTACAGTATATTCCATTACCAGGTTTCAGTTACAAATACTACTTCTGAGGGTCAGTGGTAACAGCCCAAAAGGGGCCGTTAGGTCTAAAAGCAATCGGATGGTCTGTATGTCAGTGGGCAAAAAAGGATGGAAAGATGCTGAAGATCAGGATGGAAGGAGATGATGTTTAAATATTAAACCATAAGAAAAGGAATTCTTTAAGTTCTAAAAGTTATGAATTATTTAGAAAAAAGTGAAAGTGAGAGATAACAAGATGAAACTAAGTAAGTGATGGTATTTGCCTGCTTCATGACCAAGCAATCCCTCCATCAGCAAGATTCTGAAAAGCTTTAATGAATCAAGTAATAGCAAAAGGAAGAAGAAAGCTGGGAGGGAAAGTGTGAGCTTAGACGTTTGATAGAAAGACAATCTCAGTGGTGATCCATGCACAAACTAACACCACCATATAATAAAAGCAATAGCTACATTGTTGTTATTTATTGATTAATCTTTGGCACTAAGGTGAGGCTAATATTTATAGAAATAAATTTTTAAATATATTTTTCCAAGACTTCACTTGCATGATTACTGACTTACAATAAAGAAAATGAAAGAAAGCAGAAGAATTAATTTAATGCATATTATTCTAATCAAGATGTTCTTTAGCCTTAAAAAGCAGTATAAAATCAGCCACCAAGCAATACAAAATAGCAAATACTCTGCTGATAAGGGGCTTGACAGGATTTGTTTTATTATACCAATTGCCATTTTATTTGGAATTGCTATGTTCTATGATAAATATGGAACTGAAACATTGAATAGTTTTACTTAACTGGACACATACATCATTTTTATTTACTTCTCAGCAAAAATAATGCGCATGAACCCTCTGACTGTGTGCATTGGCAGTCTTCCATGATTAAGTAAAGAACCAAGATAGTTACAAAAAAAAAAAAAGTTAACATATGTTAGAGGTTAAGATACTCACTACCCACACTTTTTACACCAGTTACATTTAAATTATCAGATCAAAGTTTTAAATCTCATGGTAAATTCAGAGACAGAAATAGCATTCTCATGGGAAAATGGACCAGAACTTCCTAATCAGGCTCTGAGTCATACAAATACAGCAAGATCTTGTCATTAGTAAAAAATAGCTGAACAACACTTTTCTCAACACATCGGCAGTGTGTATTTAAGTACCATTCTTACGAGACAGAACTTGCAAAGTAACGTGACTTTACAGGCTAATATGACTTGGACAATCTCCAAACCTGAGGCAGCATGGAACCACACACTCAGTACTGACGCAGGATGCTACAACCAAATGTTTACTTTACTGCCAACGTGACTAATATGTAAGTAACGTGGCTAATATGACTTGGACAATCTCCAAACCTGAGGCAGCATGGAACCACACACTCAGTACTGACGCAGGATGCTACAACCAAATGTTTACTTTACTGCCAGCCTAGCCCCAACTAGGGGTATGAAACTTGCTCTGGCGGAACGGCACAAGTCTGGGGAACTAGGCATTAAATCCCACATTCTATGGGCATTTTGTCATTGTCAGAACCTCACCTTTCAACTGTGCAATGAAGCTAGATATTTTCATTCATGTCTGCATAGGTGTCATTACAAAATGAAACAATTAATTACAAATCTATCCCTAGATAACAGTGGAATTCACTTCAGCATGCCAATTTTGGCAACCTCAACCTTTTCTAGTTTCTTTTTGTGGCACAACTGTAAGATCTTTGCCACTAATTACTTTCTATAATATTTAGCCTGCAGCGTTCCAAACAATCAAGTTCCTCTAGAAGAAATTACCCATTCTAACCTCACATTTCTCTGGTAAAACTAATAGATACTGTAAAACTACTCTTAGTTCAGTCACCACTATAAAAATATCATCAAAGTCATATGCCTTGGATCCTTTTTTTTTAATACACCGAATTTTCCATATAACAGATCCTTACATTCCCCTCTTTTCCTCCCTGAAGTGTCCACGTATACACAGTTGCACTATTATTCTTCGTTAATGTCATTAGTGTGCCAAGTAATGTAAAATTACATTTAATCCATCTCATACACAGAAGAATTATTTCCCTCACAGAGAACAAAAATTCATTTTCTTACAACATGAAGAATATTTACCTGTTCCTCCTGGCAAAGAAAATAAGTTGAATGATTTATCCATGAAGTCCACAATTTCTCATTCAGCTAAACAAGCCGGAACAATCCTTAAAGCCCTAGCCCTAACAAAGCTGGAAACAAATGTTCCTTACCTGGGCACTAATTCTACTCATTCACTAACACAAATTCAAACCATAGATGTTTGAGGAACAAGTTCTAGGGGAAAAAAAGAAAAAAAACAAAAAAACCCAAAACCAAACCACCAAAGAAACAAAACCCCAAAAACCAAAAAACACACAAAAGTATTCCAAAGAACTAAATAAAAACAATATTACTTAGAAATATTAATTATTGACTAGAAAAATCAAAATATTGTAATAAAAATGTTGCACAAAAATATAGAAATAATTTAATGTTATAAAGAAACCAAGAGAAAAAAATTCAGTCTGAACAAAGAAATTCTTTTAAGGTGGTAATAAACAGCAGTGGATAGTCAGCCAGCTGGGATTAAACCTTGCCCATGTATTAGTGAAGGTGCAAGGAAAACAGAATCTTTTGCTACCTCCAGGTGGAAACCTCAGCAAAAACACAAGTTCACTGCCAGAAGAACACTGCTCCAGGGCAAAGCCCATCTCTTATTCTCTAATCACTAATAAAAAGATGAATTATTAGGAACTCAATTATGGCAAATACGGTAAGTGGATGAACATAATTTATCATCCTCCCCCCCAGGCAGAAAATTTGCAATGTTTTTATTGTTCTTAGAACATGCTGTCATCTCTTGCTCTGCTGCTTCTGCTCCACGTCTACTGGAGTGATAAAGCACATTGGAAGCAACTGACAGAGTTCAGCAATGCTGAGGACCACCCAATGTCATTATTTATTTTAAAGACTGAATTAATCCCGAAGAAAGATGCTGTAATGACATTTCAAGAATGAACTCACTTTACACTCCTGCCAACTGATCTCAGTGAGGGATGGGGTGTGATGGGATAGGGTTTGAGTCCTAAAGAAAGGTTGTGTCATTATGCCACCAGCAGGGATTCACAGGAAAAGCAAGGAAGAAAAGTAGGAAGAATTGAGGTACTGTTCAAAACATGGTGGTTCAGTGCTTCAGATACCTCAGAGCGAGGAGATTGTGCTAGTAATTATTCATTCTTTTCAGTAACTGCTTAATAAGTTTCCTACAGAGTTTAGGCATTTTCCCAATGAGGCATTTGCTGAGCAGGTATGTCAGATTGGCAGTTTCATGTCTAAATTTCAGCATGTCTAAAAATCACTCTCTTCAAGCCCTATAGCAATCTGCCAAGACATCGAACTTGAATGGAAGCAGAACAACTGCAATGCATGAATTTCCAGGTCTGCTCATCAAGTGTCTGTGCCACAGAGCCTAGTTAACCCGCTTTGTGACCACAGCAACTTCTGCGGAGGGTAAACCCTCCACAAGAATCTCTTCAGACTGTCCTGACATACATGACAGTGTGGCTACTGCTGTCATTTTCTGCTGCCAGTGGTTCAGAAAAGGGTCTAGGTTTTCTGTGTAGAGTCCTCAGCAGGTTTTGTCTTGAAGATGATCTTGGTAACTAGCTTCCTCCACCAGACAGTAAATGCTGGTCAGCCCAAGACTCTTAGATAGCTGCCCTGAGTAAGCAGCTACTTTCCCCAGCTGGGCTTGTGCCACTGTTGTGTAGCAGAGACAGGACACCTGCATCTTCTTACCCTCCTCCAGAAATGCTTATCATGATGAATGGGAGGTGACAGAGGGCGGTGGGAACACTTCCATGCTCTGGTCTCTTCTGGTTGCTGCCCTGAATAAGCAGCTACTTTTTCCCCAGCTGGGCTTGTGCCATTGTTGTGTAGCAGAGACAGGACACCTGCATCTTCTTACCCTCCTCCAGAAATGCTTATCATGATGAATGGGAGGTGACAGAGGGCGGTGGGAACACTTCCATGCTCTGGTCTCTTCTGGTTGCCTGAATGACATCCAGCTTGGCCATGGAAGTGGAAAGGGGTCAGTCCAGTCAGTCCACTGGCAAACACTTCAGGGCAGGGAAAAGACTTGGAAGAAAAATGGACCAGATAGTGAACATGGCTCCGCACTGAGACAGTTGACTGAGAAGGCCACAGTTTAGGATACTGAACCTAGACTGCGCAGTTTAACTGTCCAGAAAATCAACTAGAATATTACGATCATTAATCTAATAAGTCCTTCACTAAGAAGGCTCTTCCTACATGCCAGGATATCGTGGCTTTTCTCAGCTTCTGGGTTACCAGAGAAATGAGAACAGTAGATGTTTATCTTGTCCATCATCTGTAAGATTCTAACAGATCACAGACCTTAAGGAGGAGTCCCACATGTCTTGGGACCCACCCCAATTCGCCTGCGTCCAGCACCCAGCCATGTAATGGTGTTGAGAAATAAATACACCTGCTTTGACATGATGATATTCTTGTCTAGTCACTATTACATTGTGTTGTGGTAGTGGTTTTGAAGCCAGCTAGCAGCAAACATACACCACACAGCTCCTTGCTCACCCTCCCCCCTCCTGGGGATAGTGGAGAGAATTAAAGGGGTAAA
>NW_010123101.1:0-328 GCF_000699245.1 Pterocles gutturalis
GCCGCGCGGGATCCCGGCGGGGTGCGGGGGTCCCGGGCTGGTGCGAGGTTGCCGCCGGGTTTGGGACTTCGAGTTGTGTCTCTTAACAGGAGACGTGCGGATACGGGGGAAAGCCCAGACATCTGCTTTATGGTCTCGAGATGGAACTAAAGGGGGTTGGGTTTGTCTCTTTAGAACCAATCTTGAGGAAATTAATGATAAGCTTCTGAACTAGGAAGCAGGGTGTTCAAGGGCCTGGACTTGCAGAGTCTCAGATCTTCCAGGGCCAGTGATCTCCTGACATCCTCTCCCAGCTCCTGGCTGGAGTGGCCGGGGGGGGTTAGCCGGG
>NW_010123101.1:356-19896 GCF_000699245.1 Pterocles gutturalis
CACAGCCGAAAATACTTTTTGTGAAGTTGGTGGATTGGTCCTGGAATCTCCTGCAAGTGTGGATTGCTGATACAGGTCTCTGTGTTAAAGCTCTGAAAACATACGATATGTCAGGAGAGGGAAAAAGTAAACTGGGTAAAGCAGTGTAGCTCTTGCAGCTGGAGATCTCTGTGGCCTCTCTTACACTGCAAAGGTGACGTATCTGTTACAGTTTTGGCTGCTTTGCACCAATATTTTCCCTTTAATCAGGGGACATTTACTATATCCAGAGCAGAAGAAAAGACAGGTTGAGGATGTAAGGAAACTGGGCAGATGCAAGTTCTGTCAAACGCACTGTGAAAGCATGCTTGAAAAATAGCTGTCGTTTTATCTGCCTTCCCAGACCTTCAGGACATTTGTAGGAGCTAACTGTAGTGATGGTATGTCCAGAAAAGGGTAACCAGAGAGAAGAGTATTTTTATTATTATTATTTAAAGTTGACATTGTGAGCAATAGTATAACACGTCTGCCCCAGCTGTTAGACTGCTTTTCCCACTTACTTCCTTTTCCTGATTTCTTCCCTAAGTTCTGCAGCATGCACCCAGCCCATTTACAGGACTGGGAACCTGTTTTTCTGCTATGTAAATACAGAGGGTGAGAAAGGGAACTTTCTTGAAAGATTAGGAGTGAAGGTATTTATGTTTACTGACACATCTAAGATTGGGATTTTGGGGGAGGGGTACTGTGCAATAGCCACCGGTTAGCGTTTGCATGATGGATTATAACCATGTCTGTATATTTTAAAGGATAGTGCGTTTGAGGTTAGTTAGTGCTTCTGATGGACATCTTTCTGCTAATCTTGCTTGGAAAAAAAAAAAATCCATGTGCTTTCCTGGACTAAAGCAGAGGTCAGTATGAAAAGATAACCTTCTGTTGCCCAACCATCCTGCCCTGGTGGGGCCTTGATTACTGTACTAAGGGATCTCTCTTATCTTTGGTGAATTTTAAGTTGGCAGCGTGAATGTGGTTTCTTTTATTTACATGTGATTTTTTCCCCCAACTTTATTCTGTTCAGGTTAAGCTCTTTTTTACACAAACGAAAAATCATTTTTATTTACATTTACTTAATTAAGCTCATACTTTATATTAAATAAGACTGACATCAATTTCACAAGTGTTAGCTTAATTATCAAGCCCTGTGCAATAGTAAATATGCTGGGAAACACAGGAAGAACTTTACTTGCAGTCTGAGGAATTCAGGCCAAACTTCGTAATCCTACACAAACTGTTATGTATGAAAGAAACTTCAGTGTTTTTAGTAATAAAGTCCAGTTAAGTCTGAGTAAAATTAATTCAGTTTGAGAGAAATGTAAAGTTAACTTTATGGAACTGGCAATTGTGTCAGCTGGTGTCATATTTTTTTTCTTTTCTCCATGTCATACATCAAATAATCCCTTTCTGCCTCTTCCTAAATTCCATTTACCGTGCTGTCTTATTTATGCAATGGTCTTTCTAATGGAGCCTTGAGGTACTGTACCCTTTATAAACCAGTCAACACAGGCATGGGTTGTGTAAATGGTGTTTGCTCTTGGTACTAGGGAAGTCTATGATGCATCCTTTTTCTAAACAGAGAGGAACGGGTGTACTCTAAAAGTACCAAATGCAAATTATCTTACAACTGTTTCTACAAATCCTGCTGTAGTGTTGCTGCAGTAGTGTTTCTGTTAATTACATATGCTTTAAACTTTGTTTGGTGAGACAGAGGAATGTATTTCTAGCTGTGGGAATGATGCTCTTGTTTTCTTTTACATGAGTTCTTTATTATTTTCAATGTGTTCAACTCCTGAGAATTTGAGTAAATTGCTACTCAAAATTGCTGTCGTTCTTATGTTCTTTCATTCTAATTTTAAACTGTTCTTACCTTTTTTCTCTTCCTTTCCCAGTGATATACCTTTCATGCACTAGTACTGTGTGATTTTGGACTGCAAAATATCTTCGTGACTTTGTAAAATGGGAAGTGTCATAGTCTCAAATAGGATGTAGACACAAGAAGGGTGGAAGAAAAAGAACAAAACCAGTTGGCAGTGGTGGATTTTTGGTTGAGTTCTTTTTTTCTCTGTCCACACCTCCTTTGAAATACACACTGTTAAGGTTGAGTAAGCGGAGTTTGAATAGATTCCTTCATCCAATCTCTTGCTTCATCGGTAGGTGTAACGGTTGTATCCTGTACTCTTAGTGCCAGTAAGCCCCAGGAGACACTGGCGAAAAATTGAGTTTTTAAACAGAGAAGCTGTTCTGCTCTGGTTTAGAAAACTGTGGTTTTAAGAAAACTGGTTTTCAACAGACAGCCAGTGTATTGTATATAAATAGTCGCTTAATAAGCATTTACGTGGATCTCTAGGTACACATGGTTCTTAGTAAATCTACTGAAATAATTTCTATCCTGAAAAGTCAGTGGAACACAGGCAGTATGTATCACAGCAGTTCACGTTGGTCTAATGCTAAATGTGCGCTTGGGGGTCTCATACCGACCATTACTCTTGCCCCATCAGGGCTGTGTTTAATGACGTACTGCGCAGCCAGCCTGGCTACCTGACCTTTGATTGCCTAAGCACCTCCGCATACTATCTTGGAGCTTTGTAAACAACAGATTTGTTTAGTTAGCTTGTTAATGAGTTTTTAAAAACCCTCTTAAAGCCTGCCTTCACTTAGGAATCTAGCTGTGTTTGAGAAGTCTCTGAGTATAAGTGACAGATGTCTAACACGAGTCTGTGTCTCAGTTCAGTAGCCTTTTGGCTAGCATGTTTTGATAACACTGGGGCAAAGAGGAGATAGTCCTGCTTCACTGTGGCGGCCTTTTCTAAAGGGTTCTCTATAGATTGATAGAATCAATAAATGTGGAGTGTTGGGTTCTTTTTTTATTTAAGGCAGCCTGGAATTAGGCTTTATCAGGCTGGGGGAGGGAAGCGTTTGCTGCGGCTCCGTGTGTTTGTGTCGACACTGCTGTCTGGTGTTCGGACAAGCTATGGAAAGACATTCCTGGTGTCCTTGTGCTAACACAAGCTATGCCATTTTCTGCACAGGAACTAGGTTGCTTCCATTGAGACAAACTTGAGTGTACATTACCATAGGATGCATCTAATTGCAGGCAGGTGATTATTTCCTCCATTTTAATGTATAGTTTTCAATGCAGGCAAACTCAAAGCATCCATCTAATACAGCTCAGCTTAAACTTCATGCTGCTTTTATTATGGCCAGAAGCTCTGGAAGAAGTTGCTGTAAGGCCTTGCTTGTTATTCCAGATGTGTTGCCTGGTAGGGATGCTAAAAGCCTTGCGCTGAGCGGGCAGCGCACACAGTGCCCACAGCTGGAGGTGTTTCCGAGTGAAGGAGGTGCAGTGCATTCGGCCTTGGAAGTAGCAGGGAGCTCCAGTACCAAAAGCACCAAGTTGAGGGGTCAGTGTCGTCCTGTGATGACCAGCTGTTGACCGAAATTCAGACTATGTTCTGTAGCTGTGGGAGAGGACTGAGCTGTGCCCCTTGATTCTGTGGCTGGAAGAGGAGGGTGGCAGTGGGGGTAGGTTTCTGGAGGCTGGCTGTGCCTGCTCAGGGCTTGGCAACAGGCTTCCATTAGGCAACAATTTCTGTTTCACTCACTTTTGGTGGTCAGACCACCAAATGAGTGCTCCAAATGTGGCGATTTCTAAACTATTTTGATGCAATCAGTAGCAGAGGCATGCCTGTAATTTACTTTTGTCCTTTCATTTATTCTTTTCTGCCAGCATTATTTATTAAAATACTCTTGTGGTGCAGATGTTTTCATATGGCTTTAGAAAAAACCTTTATATAATAAAATTGTGGGGAACTTGGTCAGGCCTTGGTTAGATTTTTTTTTTTCTTTTTAAATTTATGGAGTATTTCTGAAAGGGAAATTGTTGCTCTAAGATGGGACACTGTTCTTACATATTTTTTCCAGTGCAAGATCTAGTATAAGTAAAAATGGGCGTGATCATGTCTCCTTAAAGGTAAAATCTTTATGAAGTCTTGGTTCGAATTTCTTTTTGCTGTGCTCTTTGCTAGTAAACAGTGTGAGAGGAAAGAGATCTCTTTGAAAGAAAGAGAAATTATTTCAGTAGGACGTGGAGATTTGGGGAAAAAATAGCATTACTTGGTTACAGCCTAAATGTGGAAGTGAGGACTTCTGTACCTGAGAATAATGTGTCCTAACAACGACACCTTTTGACCAAAACATTATCAAATCAAGGAAGGCTTTTATTTCTAAGCTAGACAAATCACCAATTTTAGTGCAAAGAGGACCATTGGGCTAACTTGGTCAGTCTTTCTGCTTTGGAAAAATGAACTTAGTTCAGGGGACGTTGAGTTTTTGCAACGATTAAAAAACCCCTGTGAGCGCTAGTTCTGCAAGGTTTCTGGAACACAGCGCTAACAGTGGCGTAGCTGACCACCCTGGCATCCTGCTGCGCTTGGGATTCTGGCGTAGATAAAACATGCTTCTCTCTGCCAGGACCTGGAGGCAGGACTAAGCGTTCTGAACATGTAAAGCTACCCAGAAAACTCTGTGTTTTAAGCAGCCAGTTCCTGGAGGTGAGAGGAGTACACTGCTCCAATAAGACAGATCTAAGTAGGAACACAATGAATTGGTGGGTCCTTTAGTGTGCGTTGTTCTCAGTAGCTCTGTGGATCATAATGTGGTGTTAAAGATGGGGAAATTAATAAAGTCAAGGGGACTGAATTTAAATTTCGCTGAATTGAACTTCTGGCTTGACATCTTGTTGATAAACCAACTGGATTCTGGAATGAAGGAAACAATGATCCGAGAAGTGGTGCTGTGGTAAGGTTTCTGTTGTCTGTCTGTTTGGCATGGGAAACCCTGGTTATTTCTCTTCAGAGGTCTCCATTCTGTTGACTGTTTTTACCAGCTGAAGCCTGAAGTATTAGGGGATGACAACACTGAGTTTGCACTGTCACAGAGCTGCCAAGTTACCTCTCATTCTGAAATCCCGGGCACTGGGGCTATGAACTTGGCTCGGCTCGTTGCCTTGCCACTGGCTTGTGCAATATTGGCAAGTGAAGTTTGCCTCACCTTTAAAACTGCCGGGCATGGTTGTTTGCATGATAAACTTGATTAGAAAATGATGGGCTCTGAACAGAGAGCCATGACTCATTGCGGGCCTGTGACTCTTCGGTTTTCCTGTTGTCTGTTCCTTCGAGCGTTACCCACCCTGTAGTCAACATTCAGTTCTTCCATCACGTATTGCTGGGGGATGGCATGCTGCTTCCTTCTTGACTGCTGACTGTTGGTGTTCGGTGATGAGAGAGTGAGGCAGCAAGAGCAAGTCCCCGTCCTGGATGCAGTTTATCACTCTCAGCTTGTAGTTATACAGGCTTCCTCTGCATTTTGCTTGCATTTTCTCTATAAAATAGGGGTAGTAATGTTCCAAAATAGGCATAATACGCAAGGATTAGTTCTTGTAGTGTTCACTGAATGATAGGGCTGTGCAAAAACCTGTCGTGTGTTTGTTGCAGCCCTTGTTCATTAGTATGTTTTGTGTATTGATGCTTCTGAGACAGTAGAAATTATTGAGGTTCACAGACAGGACTGAAATCATGTGAACTCTGAGCACCTGATCCCAAAGAGTGGTGCCTCTGCAGCGTTGTAGAGAACAGGGTTTGAGTTAATGATCTGTTTCCTGTAACTTTGTAATTGAAACAAGACGTGTAGGCATGATAATTTGCAGGCACATGAGGCAGAGTGGGACGGACAGGATTCCACAGGGTGTTACAAGCGGCTGTAGCTGTGCAGCCTTGCTCTGTGTGCTGCTTTTCATATTTTCTGTCGGTGTTCACGTACGCACCTGTACTGTGTCTAGTGTAGTGCAGTTCTGGTCTGTGTTGTGCATCACGGCGAAATGTTAGAAATCCTCAGAAAGCCATACTGGATCTTTGGGATTTGCTGCTGTATACAAAAGAAATGAGAAATAAACTTTTTTTTTCTGCATTTAATTTGATTTTATTAAAAGTTCCTTAAAAGTGTAATTTAAAAAAGGCTCTGCTGGCAACATGACAGCATGCATTTGAGATTTCTTATCTTTTGGACTTTGTTTGTTCAGCTGATGTCGTATTGGGAGGTTTAACAAAAGCAGGGTAACTAGCATTGTAGTTAACAGGAAGGTCAGATGCTTTGAACTAATGGTTTACGCAGTGGCTTAAAGACTTCTGCAGACCTGAGCTCTCTATGATGTAGACTTATTCTGGAATAAGAATTGTATACTATACCTGTGTTTTCTAAAGTTATCTTTTGTTAAGAATGTTTGGAAAAATTAGCTTTCTCATGTAGAAGTTGAGAGAGATGCCTTTCATTAAATGGGGTGACTGTCTACGATCTCTGAAGGTGAAGGTGTTACGGGAGAGGAATAGCAAATACCCAAGTGTACGACTTCTGGTTTGAAACAGCTTTGCTTGATTGCATTTTCCTTATTTGTGTTATTGATAATGATAACTTACATTGGGTGTTAAATGCTTTTTTTCTTTCTTTCTTTCAGATGAAATAAAAACAGAGCTGGAAAAGCAAAGGTAAATTATTAATTGCTGTAAACTGTGCCAGAAAACAGCAAGGGAATAATTTGATAGTGGAAATGTAAGCGTGTATGTTCATTACAGCAATGAGTTTGTGAATACCCAGTTACACACCTTTCTGCCAAAACTGTGATACGGCCCGTGTTTTGCAATTGTACAATGTTTGTGGCTGTGGGTACTGAAGTCATAACTGCCTCTGAATTTCACTATGAAAAAATTGTGAAACTTGTAAAGGGTGCTAGTTTTTCACTTCCTTTTACTGGGCTTAATATAGCCTGATGGGAGATCATAAAGAGCAGTAGGTATCCTCTGTTTGGTAACTACCTAGATCAAGAATGACAATTTAAATATTACTTAAATCCAGATTTTAAAACATTTTTCCAGCCCTGTGCTATGATTTAAAATGAGCCCCCTTCTCTTTGCGTAGTGTTCCTCATCTGGGCCCTGTTTACTTAATTCAGAATAACTTTGTTAGAATTATCATTAAGTTGTGTGGGAGCTCCCCAGTACTCAGGTAGTGGGACAGTGCTGGAGTGTAGTGAGGGAAGAGTTAAGTTAAAGAATATGTGAAAAAGATCAGATGCAATATAAATAAAGTGGTTTTGTGTGATTTTTAAAGAAAATTGAACTTTAAGAAAGTATGTGTGAGAGAAACTTGCATGACATTTGTATGCTGCTATGTACCATTCAGCTTTAAATTTAGAAAAGGAGGAAGTGTAGTTTGCTGTGATATACGTGTTCAGAAAAATTAATAATTCTTCTTGTCTGACCTAGAGAAGGCACTGCTGCTCCACCAAAAGCAAACTTCATTGAAGCAGATAAATATTTCCTTCCGTTTGAACTAGCCTGCCAGTCAAAGTCTCCACGCATTGTCAGTACTTCACTGGATTGTTTACAGGTAAGGGTTGTGTTTAAACTTGGACAGAGTGAAATGGAGAAATGCGCGGTTACAAATATCTTGTGTGCTGTTGGCAGTGAAGTGGTAGTTCTGTCCTGAGAACATACAGCTGTGCAGGTATCCCCTGTGGTTACCTACATGCATAAACCATGCGAAACAGGTTATTATCAGCCTTGGCTGAAAGTGCATCTTGTCAAAGTCAGAAATGTGTGTGTGTGTGTTGTTTTAGAGTGAAAGAAGCCTTTATTCCAGCTGGTGAATGCTTTTATTATTCAGTAAAGATGTTTCACCTGTGGTGCTCTCAAAGGCATATGGTGTTTCTCGTAGTGCTGATGTGCACTCTGGAATCTTTCTGCCTTGTTCCTCCTTAGATTCTTACAGAAAAATACAAGTGCAACTTAAGGGCAGATCCTTTCTGTTGTGAATAGGTACAGGGATTGACGTTAAAAAAAAATTGTCTGATTATGGGAGGAAAAAGTGGTCTGGGTGGAAAAAGCTTGTGTTATCACTTACGAAATCTGTCTGGATGTTTGAACAGTCCAAGTATTTGGTAGCCAGACTGTTGATAGTGTTAAATTTTTCTGTTAAAACTGGTTAAGTGAGGTATGCTGTCTAAAACCCCTTTCTTATACTGTACTTAACTGTGTTTTACTTAACAGTATATGGTTGTCTAACTGCATTTTTTCTACCTAGAAACTCATTGCATATGGACATATCACTGGCAATGCTCCAGACAGTGGAGCTCCTGGAAAACGACTGATTGACCGAATAGTTGAAACCATTTGCAATTGCTTTCAAGGTCCTCAAACAGATGAAGGAGTACAACTGCAGATAATTAAGGTATTTTATCTGCTTCATTTTGGTGCAATATTAATTTACATTCTCTGTCTTTGATTTTGTAACTGAAAAAAATTTAATGCAAAGCACTACTTAGGGCCCAAGTTCTCAATTTCTTACACTGTTAGATGTGTCATTGAATTTAGGGAGACTGTAACCAGCACAGAATATGTGTGCGAAATGTATTTCCTCTTGGTGAAGCAGAACGTAAGGAATACTTTATAAATGCACTGCAGCTGTGATGCAGTGTCATGGCTTGCGGCTCTGTCCTGTCTGCTTTTATGTCCGTTTTCCAGGGACATCTGCAGTACATGTTCTCAACAAGGCATAGTAGTACCAATGTTGTGTGTTATGGTTCTGAAATCTCCTTGGGCTAACATAGCTGAGGGTGGAAGTTGGTGAACCTTCTATCAATCTGGGTGGCAGGGTAGACCAGCTGGCCCTCTCACAGAGATGAAGCTGTGGAATATAATGACAACTGTTTCATTTGGACGCGGAGCATCTCCCTCAGTGGAAAACTAGTTGTGATAAAATGTTTTTAACAGCTCAGGAGAGAAGAGAGTTATGTGGAAGTTCTGTTAAACTTTCCTTGATTTGAAATGTTGTTTCAGAGAACTAGAAGTTCCTTATAAAGTCTTATATAAACAGATACATGTGTTTCATAACAATCCAGCTGATATTATGGAAGACCTGCATGAACTGCAGTGCTGCCTACTTGCTTAGATTTCATTTTTACTGTGTTATGGACTTTTTCAGGCTCTCCTCACTGCAGTAACGTCTCCGTATATAGAAATTCATGAAGGAACAATTCTTCAGACTGTTAGAACCTGTTACAACATTTATCTGGCCAGTAAAAATCTTATTAATCAGACAACCGCCAAAGCTACCCTCACGCAGATGTTAAATGTCATTTTTACACGGATGGAAAATCAAGCTGTATGTAACTATTACTTTTGCTCATCTCAAATGTTTATGCTTAACAAATGAATAGAAAACTTTTTTATTATTGTTATTTTTAGTGGGTCTGTCTTTGTAATTGGATATCTGTTGATTTGTAATTTTAAAAAACTGTCAAATCCTGCAGTGAAGCATACTGACTGATTAAAAATAAAATATGAAGCTTATTGGTGATAACAGGGTTTCACACTGTAGTTTCTGCCAAATGGCTTTGTATAAACAAGTGATGGGATGCTTTTAAAATAAGCTTGAAGCGCATCTTTTTAATTTGACTGGCCAAGTGACTGTATTTTCACTGTTTCTTGTTAGCGTGTGAATTCACAAAGGAACATCAGTCATCATAGCCATCTGTTTTCCCTTATCATGTTTTGTGCCTTGGATTAACTTTTTCATATTCATTTTTTAAGATACAAGAATCCAGAGAAGTAGAAAAAACAAATCATCAAAAATCCCAGTCTCCTGCAATTCAAGTGGTGCCCAAGTCTCCAAAGATTGGTCAGTCAAAGCACAGCTGTCAGGAAGGCAAACCCACCACTTCTGTAAGCGTGGAATTAACCAACGGTGAGCCTGAGAGGGCAGAAGATGGAGACATGAAGCTGGAACAGGATCTGACTCTTTCAGCATCAGGTGAACAAGAATAGGTTGTGTCTAGTGCTTTCAATTACACTATTTCTATCGGAAAATGCTCTTTTAGGCTATTTTAGGGAGAAGAGGCTGGGGTTATTAGCTCACATCCTGCTTGGATTTTCTCAGTAGTTATTCAGAGTATACAGGCTATCCTTAGCTCATATCTACAACATTGTAACTTTTGAAGAAAGGCTCTTGACTTGAATAAATTGATAAAGGGGAAGGAAAGGAAGAGAATAATTATGGTACGTGAGAAGTGACAGAATCACCTTGAGATAATAAAAGACATGTTGTAAAAGTAATGTGTATTATTAACACCTTGTCATAAGCATATACTGTATCCAAGTTACGAACATAGGATATTGCAAAACTAAAAGTTTGTAACAGTTGATAAATATAAATGACAAAATCACTGCATTAAGATATCGGTGCTTTGATTTAAACAATGGAAATAACATCAATGAGTATTTTTGTATGACTTGTTGGAAATGGCTTTAGAGGAGAATTACTAAAGAAAATCTATATTTTTCAATCCTTCTGCCTCTGTCATGTTTCTCCTTTTAATCTTCCTCCTAAACAAAAGTACTAAATTCAAAATTATCTTTCTGTGTGTTTCATTAGAAGAAACAACTGATGGAGAAAAGGAGATGGTTAAAGGCATCTTGGAAGATGTGGTCAAGTCAGCTATGAAAGGTAGCAGACTCTTCTGAAGTTAAATAGATGGGTGCATATTGCCAAACTTTTATTCCTGTGATTGTAAAATCATGGAAATTATTTTTGTTACTAAGTATCTTGTCAAGAACACCTACTAAGGCAGTAAGAACAGTTTTTTGTCAAACAATATTCTTCTTTTGCTGGTAGCTGAGAAACTTTCTAGTTTCTGTCCTACTTGGTTGTAGACCTTCACAAAGTCATAGGATAAAAAAGCTCAGTGGATGAATGTAATCGGTTTTCCTTTTTCCCCTTTAGTGGCTGAAGAAAAGCAGGTAACAGAAGCAGTTAAGGCTCTACCTGTATTAGAGACTGCAGATATTGCTCTTTCCAGCTCTAGTAATGAAAATGTACAAACAAATGGGATTCCAGATGATGGGCAATCTGTTTCCTCCACTGATAATCTGGTAAATAACTTCACTGGATGCTAACGAATATTTCGGAAAGGAGAAATGTTTTTATCATGCCAACTACTACAGTGGGATTTTGGGGAGGGAAGGGACAGAAGCTTTAATGTATGTGTCCAGCTTGTGTTTGAAAATGAAGCAGCAATTGCAATTTAATTAGATATTGAAAACAACTGTTCTAAAATGGGTTATGTTAGTTGTATTTTAGTACAGGGTGGGGGCAGAGGGGAGCAGTTGGTCAATGTGTGAAAAAATCCAGATCACTTGTAGTTAGTTTTAGTTTAAACTTTGCCAAAGGTACTGTTTTTTTTAATCTGTAGCTAATTCTCAGAGGACCTGTGTAATCTTCCTTTGTCTCACTGAGGATCTGCTGTTGTGTTTCTTGCTCTCAAGGAAACAGATGTATCTGGACATCAAGGTGCTGCCAAATTTTCCCATGTTCTACAAAAAGATGCCTTCCTTGTGTTCAGGTCGTTGTGCAAGCTCTCCATGAAACCTCTTGGTGATGGACCACCAGATCCCAAGTATGAGACTGTATTTATTACACTGTCTTCCTCAGGTCGCTTTTGGACACAGTTAAGTAGCTGCTGTAGAGTAAAGCAGGTATTAAAAATTCACCTGTCAGGCCCTTGTTTCAGTTAGGTTGATGAATCTAGGATTGAAACTTGCTTCCAATTATTAAAAATTTAATACTTGAGGGGTTTTTTCTGTAATGGGCACATTGTCAGTTGAAGTGGCCTTGACTATAGTATTTGTGAAGCTTTTGATGGGGGAGTGGGGGAATGCTTCTTAGTAGCGCTGAGTTGCATCTGTTATCCTAGTTAATACTCCTGGAAGATCTCCAGAATCACTTGCAGGCTGATTTCCACCCTTCCTGCTCCCCACATTGAAATTAATTAAATAGCAGTCCTTTCTTCTTGACACGGAAGAAATGCTACAGTGCTCATGTTGAATGCAAGTATGTATTCAGAAATACGATAAAAATATATTTAATGTTGAATTTTTTCTAGGTCCCATGAACTGCGTTCTAAGATAGTGTCTCTCCAGCTTCTTCTCTCAGTACTGCAGAATGCTGGTCCAGTTTTCAGGACGCATGAAATGTTCATCAATGCAATCAAGCAGTATCTTTGTGTAGCATTATCTAAAAATGGAGTCTCTTCAGTTCCTGATGTTTTTGAGCTCTCTCTTGCCATCTTTCTCACACTACTTTCGAATTTTAAGACCCATTTAAAAATGCAGATTGAGGTGAGACTTTTTATCTATCATTTGTATGATGCTCTAGTTCTCAAATAAAAATACTGCAATGATGAAAAGACAGCTGGAACGTAGATGCTAATGTCTTAGTTTTGTTTGCTTACTAAACTAGGGTGTTATTACTGTATTCAAATTCTAATATGCATGAGGTGATACTCTTCAAGAGAAATTACTGAATAGAAGTGCATTTGTACATTTGACATGGATCTAGTAAGTTTCAGATCATCAGGTCCTTTACCTCATTTATTTTGCAGGTGTTCTTCAAAGAGATCTTCCTGAATATTCTAGAGACTTCTTCAAGCTCCTTTGAGCACAAGTGGATGGTGATTCAGACTTTAACTAGAATTTGTGCAGGTATTTCCATTGTTGTGAAAAGCAGTCACTTCCTCTGGCAGCAGATGTGATATTTGTTTTCAAAATAATTTTCATATAATTTTTAAGTATGAAAAATTGAATTTGATCCCGTAGTGCTTGGGTTAAGTGTCTGAATTCATCCCCATTGCCTGCTCCAACTGGCTGAATAATTTGAAAATGCTGTTGCACTGAACTCTAATACTTGCACTTTCTTTTATTTTCAAGATGCCCAGTGTGTAGTGGATATTTATGTTAACTATGACTGCGATTTAAATGCTGCTAATATATTTGAACGCCTTGTAAATGATTTGTCCAAAATCGCGCAGGGACGAAGTGGGCATGAGTTGGGAATGACACCTTTACAGGTAAGAAAAACAGCTTTGAAGATAAGGTATTCTTTTTTTCATAAATAGTGCCATCTCTGCATAGTTATTGATGCTTCCAGGGGTTCATGTTGTCTGTAACCTACTGATGTTACCTACTAGTTGTTAGTTAGCTAATTGGCAGATGGGTGCTGCAGTGTGATTCATTTAGTTGGTGATTTTGCTGCATATTTGCATTGTGACACTAGGCTTGTTCTGGGCTCTTTTGTTGGGCTGCCATGAGAGAGAGAACCAAATGAGCCTTCCTCTGCCTTACTCAAATGACTTTCAAAATTATAATTTCCCAGTCCTTAGAGGGAGAGTGGAGTATAGACTGCTTTCAGCAAGAGCAGATACTTTGAACGTTGGCCTTGCCTATAGCACTGTTTTTTTTAGCTCAGCCTAATGGTGTTCAGGGCTGAAGTGAACTTGGTGCCAGTGTTCATCTCAGAACTGAGTGCACCTCACACCTTCGATTAGAATTGTATCAATGCTTGCTTGATTATTTTTATTTTCCCTGTGGTCCTTTGACCAGAAAATGGAAGTAAAAGGCAGGAGACATTTGTTTCAGATTTTTGAATATAACTGTTTACTGTACAGCTAAGGTGGTGAGACACTTGTCGTGCTTGTGGAGAGTTCTTACACTATAGAGGCTTACTGGATGGCCATAATCATTCATACAACAAAGGGGTTGTGTTTAGGATTTGATGTATATTTGCCTCTTGGTTGTGCTCATCAGCTGTCAGTAAATCATCTGCTTAAAGCAGCTGGAGTGTGTTTTGGTGTCAGTCCTGGTTATGGTTGCTTTTGGCCCGCATGTATCCAACCTAAATAGTCAAAAGGCAGATTTTCCCCTAACTGATGGACTTTCTAAGATCTAAATGGTGTGATGTAATGCATTCTAAAAACTTGTGGATATACATATATTAGTTTGGGTTTTTGATAATGTGTTTTCTTGTTTTTTGGGGTTTTTTTGGTTTTGTGTTTGTTGTTTTGTTGTTGGTTTGTGGTGGTTTGTTTGGTGGTTTTTTGTTTTTTTTTTTTAGGAACTAAGCTTGAGGAAAAAAGGACTTGAATGTTTGGTTTCTATTTTGAAATGTATGGTAGAATGGAGCAAAGACCTTTATGTGAACCCAAATCATCAGACTAGCTTGGGTAAGATTGTTTCCTTACGGAGAGACTAATTTGCTTAATAAGTTTGTCCTTGTGTTTGTTCAGTATTTAGAAGCTATGTGGGTGCTAGTTTTTTGCATACCTATTTGTTTATACAAATGAAGTACTTTCCAAAGAATTGTTAATGCTGTTGCAGTAACCAACTCTTCAAGGGTCTGATTCAAATAACCAGGTTCTGTTTAAGAGCTGTAGCCAGGCCATTGTCTACATCGTAAAAGCTGGCTTATGTAGAACAAGATGTAACAAATATTTCAGTTACTAAATTGAAGTGTAATAATTTCTTGATAGCTGCTGCTGCTGCTCTTCTGCCTTTTGTTGGTTTATTTTAGAATTGCATCAGTATAGCATCTTCATTTAGTGTAGACTGCTGAAAAGTATATGTGGTAAAATAAGAATATCAATTCACAAATTTCTGCTAAAAAACCAGGATAACTTAAGTCTCGCCCTGTTTATAAATAGGTTCATATAAACCATCTGAACAGGAATTGGCTGAAGGTAAATGCCTTGAAAGTGGAGGGAGACGGAGTAGTGTCAGTTCCTTGGACTCCACTGTGTCATCAGGAGTTGGAACTGTTGGTACTCAGACTGCTATCCCAGATGATCCTGAGCAATTTGAAGTCATCAAGCAACAAAAGGAAATAATTGAACACGGGATAGAACTGTAAGTCCAGTACGACAGGAAAATAAAAGTTCACTAGTAAAATAAACTATGTTTGTAACCAGATTGTTTCTTACCCAGTCAAACCTGCAGAGACACTTACAAATTGATCTTAATGCTGAAGACTCTTGCCTGGTGGTGTCAAAAGCTAATGCTGGAGGCTATTGTAGTTAAAAGGAATTCAGTAAAATCTGGGTGGAGTGGAAGGTGGTTTCACAACTTTCCTTTGTGCTGGTTCAGCCACACAAGAGAGGAAAGTGTGCGTATACCTAGAGAGAATTGATTTGAGCAGGCAGGCTTAATGTTGTTTTACAGCTCTTACACCATTTGTTGTCTTTTATTGAAATATTTTGGAGAATTTAATTGTTGTCCAGCTATGCTTTACTTCTTTTTAATTAATTTGAAGATCTTTTTGTCTGTAAATGCTATAAATAGATCTTTAACAGCAACTATTTTAGCATCTCATGGAAACTGTCTAGTTTTTCATATTTCAAAAGGGTCAGTTTTTAAGTGAGTTTTCCAGCAATAACTTTTAAGTTTATCAGCAACTGAATGTACCTCATGAGATGTAGCCTGTGGTGTGATATAGTTAACACATTTGTTGCACATTCTTTGACTTTTTTCTAACTAGAAGAAGAGACACAGAACTACAGCACAGAATCTTTTGGTTTAGAAGGGCTCTGTACAGCTAAAATTTTATAGGCTGTGATATTTTCTGATTGTATGTCTCAGTTTTCCCATGTTTTTGTCTGAATAGGTTTAATAAAAAACCAAAGAGAGGAATACAATATCTTCAGGAGCAGGGAATGCTTGGCACTTCAGCAGAAGACATTGCACAATTTTTGCACCAAGAAGAACGTCTCTGTTCTGTAAGTTTGCATGTAGCATAAGATAATACTCTTGCCTCTATCATCTTCTCCCCTGTCTTCTGGTGTCTGTATGCACTCTCTTTAGTTCATATTTCATTAAGAGAGAACTGAAAGTGTAAGGGTTCTAAATGAAGGTACTTCAATGCTACTTTCTATTTACTTGCTGTCCTGGTAACGTAGCTGTGTTTGCAATAAGGTGCTGAAGGGATTCCTCATGAGGGGGAACACGTGCTTTATCTGCATTAACAGTATCTTGCCAGCAAAGGAATATCAGGTACTGCAGTGGCCAAGCATTCTCCGCTGCATGTGGAACTGGGCACAGCTCAGCTTTCCTTGGCTCTACAGCAATGCAGATCTCACCCTGGGGAAGCAAGAATATGCCGACTAAAGGCATTTTCTAATGACACTGGCTTCTTGTCATCTCTCTGACGGTTCCTCTGCCTGCTCAGTGAAGCATATCGGTCTTACAAAACTGACAGCTGTGCAATTCTTGTACTATAAACTTTCTTGCAAAGCTGGCAGTTGGATTACACAGTAATAACTGTCTCTTGTGTTTTTAGACTCAAGTAGGGGAATTTCTTGGGGAAAGCAACAAGTTTAACAAGGAAGTGATGTATGCCTATGTAGACCAGCTTGATTTCTGTGGAAAAGACTTTGTCTCTGCTCTACGTATATTTCTGGAAGGTTTTCGTCTGCCAGGTGAAGCCCAGAAGATCGATAGATTAATGGAGAAGTTTGCTGCTAGATACATTGAATGCAACCAACGGTAATTCAAAACCTTTGTATTGGAGAAGTGTCTGAAGAATAGCTGTATTGTTTGTGGCCCTTAGGGGCAAGGTGCAACTCACACTCATGCCAGGTCAGGAACTTCTACAGGTGTGTGTAAGGAGCAGATCTTGTTGCTAATGCTGGTGCTGACCCTCTTCAGCAGCTAGGCAAAATGGAAACTTTGGATAGAAAGTATACTGATGCTGGCATTTCATTAAATCCCAAATACCTGCTAGAAGGAATTATTGGAAGAGGGAAGCCCTAAGTATGTTAAATTGTCTCTATATTAGCTGTTCAGTTTTTAAACAAATGTAGGTCAGTCAAGTGTAAACAACAGTAATAAGAAATAGCAATTGCTAAAATTAAAAATACATGGCATAAATAGCTAATAAGATGTTGCACATGTTTTTGCTTGCCCATTAGACGTCGAATAAAATGTATATATTTTAGTTGACATCAAGTGGACATCAAAGAGGCAGTGTTGCTTTTGTTTCGAATGCAATAAACTAGTGTTGAAGTTGAGATAGGTGATCAGGCTTAATTGGTTCCCATTCCTTAGTCCAGTTGGTGCATCACTGGGTTGGTTTTGTGTAGTTCTTTGTGAAACTCTGGGAGTGAAAATATAAGCTGTTCTTTAGCTTTTGTAGGATTACCCAAAGAAGGATAATGTCTAATTTTTGGGGAATGTAGTTTAGAAGTCCAGTCATCACTGGTTTCAACATTGTGAAGACGATGCTTTTATTTTTTTTTCCTTTTTATTTGCATTTTAAAACACTTGGGGCTTCATGTGTTTCTAAGGACTAATTTTAGGCTCTGTGGGTTCTGTGGTTGAATGCATAGCAGTTCTGGGTATTTTTCTTCCATATAGAAATAGAACTAATTCTTTGAGGAATTAGGCTCTAAAAATCTGTTTTGTTTTTTTTTCTTCCCTTAGGCAAACACTATTTGCTAGTGCTGACACTGCCTATGTTTTGGCTTACTCTATTATAATGCTGACTACAGACCTCCACAGTCCACAGGTAGAAATTTAAAAAGTGAACATAGAATCATGTAGAAGTTCAGATTTCCCTGGAACTTGCATTCAAAATCTGATATCCAACTTCCATTCTTTTTTACAGGTAAAAAATAAAATGACAAAGGAGCAATACATTAAAATGAATCGAGGAATCAATGACAGTAAAGACCTGCCAGTAGACTATTTATCCACAATCTATGAAGAAATAGAAGGAAAGAAAATTGCAATGAAAGAGACAAAAGAATACGCAATTACAACCAAGTCTAGTAAACCAAGTAAGAAGGAACTAGAAACTGGAAAGACCATAGTGCTTTTGAACTATTGCAGTTATTCTCAGGATAGTGTAGTAGAGTTCAGATCCCCTTTTGAAAACATCTTTGTGCAATACATAAATTACATTTAGAATGGCTAATGTAGGTATTTGGGATGAAACTGGCTCAGTTATGACTTGATACTGCTGCTTCTGTGATGGAAGCATAGCTGTGTAAGTGCATCTGGCACCATGGCAGAGGGCACTAGAAACTAGATTTGGGGTTTTTCTTAAAATGGAAGTGTGAGGGGAAAATGGTTCAATAACTGAAAGTGGCCCTTACTTTGCAAGTTAACTTCTTGTTTTTATGTGGTAGACAACAGGTGGGTTTTTGTTTTGGGTTCGGTTTTTTTTTTTTTGTCTCCCTATCAGTAGCATGTCATAGTTCAGAGGCTGGTAAGTGCCACAGTCCTTGTGATAGCATTTGAAAAAGAGAGAGATCAGAGAGTTTGTCATGATCTACAGTCACTTCTCTTTATCTAGACCAAATGAGGAATTTGTGTAGTGTACACTAGAAACCAGTATCCCCAGCTGCATTCTGCTTTTACTCAGAATAGCTGGTACTAATTTGAATTAACATTAGTGAATTCTGAATCTTCAACATAGTGTTTTTCTCAGTGTTCTCCATGCTGTTTGCAGGTTTCCTAGATCAAAATAGGAATAAAATTGATTTGCTTGAAAATTGAAGTTGCAACATTTAGTAAAAGGATAAAGGAACACTGAGTTATAATTTATTTATCAAGTTGCTTAGGGCTAGTTTTGTTTTGAGGATGTCAGCCTAAGATGATGAAGGATTTTCCATCCACTTCTACAGGCAGAGTGACTTAATAGAGTATGCTTCTCTGGCTGCCAGAGATTAGGTCATAACATGGAACATATAGTAAAGGCCTGAATTAGTTACTTGGTATAGAACAAAGTCTTAAGTTGGCGTGTAGGTTTTATTTCTGGAGTTCCTTGCACGCAACCTATGACAGCCTCCTGAATTCTAACATTCTGGAAGATTTTTATCCTTATTTCATTTGCAATACCTTTATTTTAACCTTTTGTGATGCTCAATGTGAAGACAGGGTATATGCTCTTATAAAAAAAGAAACCAATGTGACTGTGTGGTGTTCCCCTTAGGTGTAGCTAATGAGAAGCAGCGGAGGTTGTTATACAACTTGGAGATGGAACAGATGGCTAAAACAGCGAAAGCCCTCATGGAGGCAGTAAGCCACGCAAAGGCTCCTTTTACTAGTGCCACTCATCTGGATCATGTCAGACCCATGTTCAAAGTGAGTGTGAAGTTCTCCTTGTCTCTTCATTGCTAAGAGTTTTAAGCATAAAAAAAATGGAAAATTACTCTGAAGAGCTAGGTAATGCAACAGGTGGACTCTTTGGATGTATTTGGCTTCAGTTATCTAGTGTTTTGGGCTAAAATTGTAATAGATTTCTGAACTTAGTTTCTTCCTTTCTTTAGCTTGTATGGACTCCATTGCTGGCAGCTTACAGCGTTGGCTTGCAGAACTGTGATGACACAGAAGTTGCATCCCTTTGTTTGGAAGGAATACGATGTGCAATTAGAATAGCCTGTATCTTTGGAATGCAGGTTTGTATTAGACTTAGCACGGGGCTTGTTGAGGGCAGGGTAGGGTCTGGGAGGGAGCTGAAGAATTACAAGCAATTTATACATAAAAAATGAACTAGAAAATTAAGCATCTCATTTACTTTCTTGAAATGGTAAAATAAAATATTACCATCTTATTTTAGTTTATTTTAAGATCTT
>NW_010123102.1:0-3208 GCF_000699245.1 Pterocles gutturalis
GCCACAGGCGCCTCACTCCTGCCCACGCTGCCCACTCCTGCCCGCTCCTTCTGCCATCTCCACTGTGCATCCCGCCTGCGGGCGCATGGGCTTTGGGGTGTTCAGGAAAGGGAGGAAGAGACCTTTAGGGGGGGAGGATGCTGCTGGGCTGGGGACAGGAGCCACCATTGTCCTGGTGTCTGCAATGGGGAACAAGTGCAGCTTCTTTTTTCAAGAAGTTCTTTTAAGAAGTTTTTATTAAAAAAGGAATAAATGATAATCAGTGAGGCTTTTTCCTCTGAGCCCTGTGTGTTCACTATTTCTGACCCACTCGGACCCTGTCCAAGGAACATCATCCTGGGAAGAACCATTAACTTTAAACCTTAAAACCCAGTTTCCCCTGGTTCCAGCTGTGCTTCGGGTGCCCGTTTGGTGCCCCACAGTTGCTGCAGGCATTGCAGTGACTGGGACCTTTCCACCAGACTGGTTTCACTCCCATTCCATTCAGCATCCAGCGCTGCTGGGAATGGCTCCGGAGAGGGTGGAAAGGTGTCACAACCCTCAGAAAGGGCCCACCTCTGACTGCCCTGCCGTCAGCCCTGGTCTGGCACTGTGCAAACACAGAGAAATTATTTTGGGGCTAAGCCAGGGGCAAATTTTCAGGTCTTTGGGTGCCCTTTCCCCTTGCAGACAGCTCTCTGCCCAGCTCCTCCAAACCTGAACAACTTTAAATGTTGTTTTTCCAGCTAGCAGGGAAAGCAAGAGAGGATGCTGTTCTCAGCTCGGGGCAGTACTGAACTCTGGTTTCCAGCCCGCTGGGTGTTCGGGGACCCTCCCTTGCCCAGCCCCACACCTCTCCAAAGGTACCCGCAGCAGCAGTATCCTGCGCCCTTTGCTGCGATACCGATGGCTGTTCCCCGCATCCTGCGGTGCCGAAAGCCGCTGCATCGTCCGTGTGAGTGTGTTTGCATCCCCCCCATCCAGCCTCGAGGCTTCTCCTGCCACCCCGATGGACCCTGGGGACGGGCAGACACCCCCCGCCACTCCCCCCAGCACCTGAACAGCTCCAGCAGCAGACAGACATACTTTAGCTCCGATTTTTATGTCACTTTGGGGTTTTGTTGTTTTCTTCCCTATTGCATTTTGCAATGGCAGGAAAGCAAATCTGCTATTGACACTGGGAAGTGCAAATCAGGCAGTGGGGGGCGGGGGGGGAGGCACAGTGGTCACCAGCCCCACAGGTGTGCAGATGTTTGCAGCTGGGGCTGGTCAGCTCGGAGCAGCACTTTGACACCCATCCCCTCGGCAAGTCACCCAAAGCCCAGGTGATGGTCGCACCGGTCAGAGAAACAAGTCACGCTTCCAGGAACCGCTGGAGAGGGGCGCGGGAACCACCCGGGGAACAAACCCCCAGTATGAGTTCGTACCAGCAAACCTCTGACCTGACCCCGGCCCAAGTGCGAATAAACAACTCTGAATGGCACAATGGGGCTGTGTCTGCGGGGCACAATGCAGAATTGCCGGTTATTATCTCCACGTTGCCAATCAATAACTGCCTTTCTGTAGAACAAGAGGAGTCAAAGTGATGCTCAGTGCTGCGGGGGATGTAGAGCCCATCCTTAAAACAACACTTGGGGCTGGAGGAGGCCAGTGCAGCTGCAGCCGGAGCCTGACTTGTTCCCACCTCCTCTCCCTTTGCCAGCTGCTCTCAGCGTTCCCAGAGGCTGCCTGGGATGGGATGTGCAGAGCTTAGTCCCCACTCAGGACAACGCTGGCTGTAGAGTAGTTAAATCAACAATACTGTACTTGCACAAAGGCTTTTAAAAATGGAAAAAGGTTGTGCTCAGATGATACTACAACAAATGACGCACAAAACTTGCCTGGCTTTGACAAAAAAAAAAAAAATCTTAAAAATTTTGCATACTTTGTGTGAAGCTGTCAGGGAACCGTGAGATGCCGGCACAGCCGGTACTGTTCACAGCGTTACTGGAGGGGCTGCACTGCCAGCTCATTCCCGGCACGGCCAACTGCGCGGATCACGTGTGTGGTGGCATCCAGAGGAGCCCCAGCCAGCTCAAGGCATCCTATTGTTTGAATAGGGTTACAAACGTGGGATAGAAAACAAGAGGATAAACTTCAGATCAAGTGGTATTGTATTTAGCAAACTGATTATTTATTTTCCTGCGCTATGGATGCCTCTGCCTGCTGTCGGAGTGAAGACGTTAAATTTTCACAGTGTATTATGAAATCATATACAAAAAGGAAAAAAGCAGTTGACCTCGTGTTGTGTGAAGAGACACGTCTCGGGGAAAACAAAAAAGAAAACCAAGAACCAGAGTGACCGCTCGGCTTGCTGGCAATCCTCCACCTCAGTTCATACGTGCATCATGGACTCAAACTCATCGATCCGCTGTTTGGTGTTTCCTTTTCTGATCCTCCGGTAGGAGATTGTGTTGTATCGGGAGTAGCTGTGTCTGGAGATGTCGTTTTTCTTCCCCAGGCTGGGCGGCTCCCCTGGTTTCTCCGCCTGGGAGTTGCAGCAGGGGCTGGTCGGGGAAGGTGCCTCCTGGCCACTGTCGTGCTGCTTTAGACAGGTCGCCTCGCCGTTCTCCTTCTTCATTTCGATCACCTGAACCTCATCCTCCTCGGTGTCCTCCTCCTCCTCCTCCTCTTCCTCCTCCTCCTCATCCTCAGCAGCATCCCCTCTCCCGCCAGCGCTGGCTGCGGTGGTCCCCGCGGGCTCTTCATCAGCACAGGCTGCCGTGGTACCGGTGGGCTCCGTGCTGGGGATCGCTGTGGTGGTCCCCAGCGCCAGGTCCCCGCTGCCTGCAGGTGTCCCCTCGCCACCCAGCCCTGCAGGGACACAGAGGGACACAGTGAGGACAGGCTCAGCACCACTGTCACGCCTATTGTACCTCATACATGGTGCAGCATCACTCCTGGGGGCTCACCATCTCCTGTCACCAATGCACGCATCCTCTGGAGGTGCCTGGTCCAGGCTGGACCCCCATCAGCTCTATGTGCTTCAGAAAAGCTTCGTGCATGCTCAAACTCACTGCTTCAGACCCCTGCCCTTGCATTCAGACCCACGGCTGGCCAACACCTCCTGCAGGGATGCTGCGGGACCCCAGCGCATCCCGCCTGGGCTGCATCCCCACTTCAGGGTGGCCACCTGGCTGGGTCGGCCACCTCCGACCTGCCCTGGGCCACCACCGACCTGTCCTGGGCC